>NC_138759.1:54566130-54773065 GCF_965113315.1 Podarcis vaucheri | reverse complement strand
ATATATTAAAAATCACAACCGCAAAAACAATAAAACACACCAGCCACATGACAGTAATGCGATTAGCGGGATGAATGCGAGGGTCTGTGCGCGCAGAGAGCGAGAGAGCGGAAATTTAATGCCGATCTGACACAGTCGATTCGCCCTGGTCCATCTTCCCCGCGGCCTTAGCCTGGCAGCTGCAGGCCTGTGGAGTCGTTTCTGATCTGCCCTCCTTTATTAAAAACTGCACTGGGGAGTCTCCCCACCCTCTGCTTGGCCCACCCCCTTCTCCCCGGTGCTTTTCTCTTTCGTAGCAATTGGGATACTGGAGGAGCCTGTCGTTTTGCTGGGCCGCAGAGAAAGGTCTCCCCGCTTGTTGCCAGGCTTCCCTTTATGAAGGTTCCCAGGTGTGTCTCTGTGTGTCCTGGCAGGGCTTTTGTGGCTGGGAAGCCACTCGCGACAGGTAGAAATTCAACCGGCTCAGCTCTTGGCACCGTTTCCGGGGCCTGGTAGGAAACGCTCGACTGGTTTAATTTCTGCCCCCTGTTGCATTTCACCTGTGGAACGAGCAAGACTTTGTTTTTGCAACAAAATGAATAGCTGCTAAAAGAGCATAAAGAGGAGGCGGCCAGTTCGATTTCCTAGATATGGTGGTGATGCTGATGCTCTTTCTCCCATCATCACCAACCACACCACAACTGAAATCGCTGCTCGTGGTTTTCTTTCAGTTCACGCCTCGCCATTCTCCTCCTCGGCACAACCAGGGCGAGAGCTCTCCATTTGCCAGCCGCGGATCCGAATTGGTCGATTGCGCTTCCAAAGATGTTTACACGGCTTGGCATCCGCCGTTCCAGGCCTTTGAAACGGATCCTGCAAAAGTCAGCTCGACTTCACGACGCTCCTCCTTCCCCATTTTAACTCCTGCTGCCCCTTTACGCTCCGTTTTCTCCGTCTCCCTTTGTAATCCCTCATTTTTCCATCGCCACATCTGGTTTCCATTGCTGGCGCTCTCTCCCTTTACCTTGAAGTTTTCAGTAATAAAGATATTAGGCAAAGGGCATCCGCGGCTCCTCAGTCAGAAGGATCCTTAACCCTTTCCTTGCGGGGACCATCTTGGCTGCAAAGGTGGAACCCCACTAGGGAACAACAACAACAACAACAACAACAACAACAACAACAACAACAACAACGTCAAGAAAACGACACCCCTATGAAAGAGGTGAATGTGGGCGTCCAAACAGACGTTTTCCTAGAAGTAACATTTGCCATTTATAAATTCCCATGGCATTGTGCTGCGATGGGGAAATGCTGCTCCTTGAGAAAGATGGGCAACTCGATCTGCGCAAGACAAAGGCAAAGCGAATTGACATTGTATTTCTGTTTATTAGTTTGTCCCACTGTCCTCTAGGGGGACGATTAATTAATTACTTTTGTTTGCCGCCCCGCAACATAAAAAGCTCTCTGGGCGGCTTACAATAAATACAGTAAGAAAGCAATTTAAGGGCAAAAGGAGACGCGGAGATATAAAATCAAACGAAACGCAAACGCAACCAAAAAAACCCCTAACCACACGCCTGAAAATAAGAACACACTATTTCAGCTCAGGGACTTCGGTGTAGCCGGAATGTGGCGGCGTCGTGTATCAGACCTAACCTACCTCTCCAAATAGCTACAGTACTTAGAGAGGGTTCAAACGTCCGTTCCGAATGCGGACTGCTGGTGCCTAAACCGATTTGCAGCCTGATCCACAACCTAGCCAGGGCGACATAGCTCAGCTGATCCAACTGGCTTCGTGGGCCCAGGAATAGGCACCTGTTTGGCGGAGTGGACTCATGTGAAACCAACCTTGAAAGCGTAGCAGGACGACCGTTTTGGAGACGGACGGTTTGGCCTGATCCAGCCAGAGGTCATTCCTAAAGGCTTCTGTGTTAACGTGCTGGTGTATGGGCAGCGCTTATTATTCAGGGGGAAATCCGTATATAATCTATAACCGGATTTAATAATATATTAGCAAGGATCCTTCACACACACACACACGCTCCTGAGAAGAGACCTAGACCTCCTTCTTCTATGTTAGAGAAACACACCGAGCTGCATCGCTCCAGAAGAAGCTCCAAACCGTTGTGCTGCCTCGATTTCAAAACAACCCCTCAAGTCCTCCCTGGGCAGAGACTTTGGGCAGGTTTCCGATCCAAGAAAGCTTTCGGCGGCTTTCCCTTCCTTATTCTCTTTGTTACCTGCTTAATTCTTTCCTCATTTTTTTCGGGGCCTCTCCACCCCCCCTCTCCCTCCTCCTTTGATTCCCCTCTCGCTCACCCTCTCATGACTTAATAAAAAGCAAATCAGCACAATGCGTGCGAGTCTTCCTTAAAAAACCGCTTCTTGGACGGGCAGTGGGGAATCGTCAGAGAGAAAAGGCAAGTCGGGGGAACTTGGGGTGTATGTGGCGGTGGGCTGGGGTGGGGGAAAGGAAGCAGCGCGATTACCGCAGCCGCGCAGATTTGTAGCAGCAGAGGGCTTTGGACTGTCCCAATAAAACCCGTTCGCTTTGGGCTGCGCTTTTGACGCAGCAGCGCACGGGAACGCGCTCTTGGCTCAAACCCAGCTGAAGTGAGTCGCGGCTGAGCTCCATTGAAAGCAATGGGACTTAAGAGAGCCCCGACTAACTGCCTCCTATGGTTTGCGGTGAGACGTTCGCCAAAGCCATCTTTAGCTGGAGAGAAAGAGAAAAGGATCTGTAGAATAGATACAAGGCAAAATATTATTGCTGCTACTTTTATTCATCATCATCGCCATCAACTAACGAGTCAGATAATATTGAAAGCGAAATCTGATTCTTTCCAAAGAAGTACACATGAAATCAAAACGCGTACGACAACAGAAGAGGAGAAGAGATAGGAGAAGCAACAGTATGGTGTCAGGATTTCCTTTCATTAGATCCGACATTTATTTTTAAATGGAGAAATCGAGATCTTAAATAGAAAGCCTAATCCCCCATGCATTAATTTGGTAGTAAATTCTGCTGAAATCAGTCTGAAAGCCCCAGTGAAATCAGTTGCTTTTAGTGCGCTGGGAAATACAGTCGGGATCTGGGGATGTCGGAAACTCGATTCCTTAAATAGCTTTGCAGAGCTGAACAGAACGACTTGGATTTTGAAAGCGATTTTCAGTGTCGCTCCAAAGCTCAGCTCCCTCCGAACAGAATTCCGCTGAAAGTAACAGAATTTGCAAGTAAAACGGATTGGGCTGCAAGTCTCTGTAAGAACCTCATTTTTGGGGGGTGGGACGGCGCCCCTCCTCTGAAATCAATGGGGTTTCTTAACGCAAAGCCAGAGATTTAGGATTGAAAGTGCAAAGCGCCTAACCTCGCTTGCTCCTAAACGACTATACTTCGAAGTAAGTGTTAGTGAAATCACAGCAGAATTGGTTTATAGAAGCAGAAAATGAGTTCGGCATTATTTTTAAGCAGAACGGGCTACAAGGCAAAATCTAGAGTCTTGTAAATCGGATGCGACCATGAAACAGAACCTCCACTTCCCTCTCTTTCTCCCAGAAGATTTGTGTTGTTTTTTTCCGGGAGCATCTCAGTGTATACCTTTAAAAAATCGAAGGAAAGCTATTAGTCTCTAAAGTGCCACACGACGAGGCAATCCTATGCACCTCTCAGCAGAAGTGCGTCCTACTAAATTCAGTGGGGTTTATTCCAAGTAAAATGTATTACCTCGAGGAGCAATTCCAGGGGTTTGGACAGAGAAAAGCGAAATAGGAAGTCTGAGCGCCAAGACACTTGGAATGAAGATCGCATTATAATTTATTTGGAAGTGCGGCGTTCTCTGCAGGAAGCTTCGCCCAGCGAAACCAGTTTTGGGACAGAAGTTAAGAAACAGTTTTTAAAAAATAGTTTCAAAAGTAGTATTTTTTAAACCAGGTCTGTAAAGGTGCTATCGGTCTCCAAATTATTATCGCGAACAGCAAATTGAGCTCCCTTCTAGTAGAGAAAATTGGGGAATCAAACTGAACAAGTTTCCCGTACTTGTTGTGAGACGGTCGTGTGGACATGAGTGTGTTTAAACTGGGTCTAATTTGCATGAAGTTCTGTAGATCCAGGAAAAAGCATTCCTTACAAACGGACCCGAGTAGCACTTATCCTGAAAAGGATGAGAAGGAATCGGAGATCATGGTGATCATGATGACGTTTAAAACCAGACTGATAAAACAATCTGTTTTTACAGCCAAATTTAGAAATTTTCTACCGTCTTCTGAAAAATAACAACACAATCCTTCAAATAAACTTGGGAAAAGTCAGAATTTTTGCCATGACACAGCTAGGAGGGGCAGAGGCTCAAGATTACCCCACGGCCAATCACTATGAATGTGTGTGTGTGTGTGTGTGTGTGTTAAATTCAAGTTGAGATGCACAATTCACCCCTAGTAGAGTGTCCACTGCAAGACCTGAGTTCTACTTACACAAGTTGCATTGAAATGGATGAAAGCTACACGGTCTGGAGAATTCTTACTCAGCCCCCATCCATTCCAATGGGTCTTCAGTTCAGCAGTACTCTTTCCCTGTGGACTCTTGCTGCGTACATTTAGAGCACATTTAAAGT
The DNA here is from genome assembly GCF_965113315.1 of Podarcis vaucheri. NCBI lineage: Eukaryota > Metazoa > Chordata > Lepidosauria > Squamata > Lacertidae > Podarcis > Podarcis vaucheri. The sequence goes on along the minus strand of NC_138759.1, from coordinate 54,768,476 downwards.
ACCCGATTGAAACGAATCCTGGGAACTGTAGTCTGTTAAGGGTGCTGGGAATTGCAGATCTGTGAGGGATAAAGTACAGTGCCCACATCTTCCCCCCGTGTGCTTTAAATGCCCTTTACAATAGTATTGTGTGTACAAAGCAACTATCTCGGGAATCTCTAGCCAATCCACGTATACCTGAAAGTAAATTCCTCATATTTCAATAGGATGCGCCATCCTCCCCCAGTACATTTGCACAGGATCTCAGCCTTAACCAAGTAATCTAGGCTCCTGGGCAGAATTCCACCCCTCTCCGGCATCACTAGCTACACCGCAATAGGAGCAGCAAGAGTAACAGATGCTATCGCTACTATCACGAATAGCAGCAGTGATAAAAGTTTCAAAATTGACTAGAAACCATCAACCTGAACGTGCAACCAGGGTTGTGGTTGTGCTTGTTTAACCCGTTTCCTTTGAAGTAAAATTCATTGTGATCAGTGGACTTACTTTTATGTAAGCTCTGGTAGTTATGCCCTGTAATCATACAGTGCCCTTCAATACGGTCTCCTCAGGCACCAATCTCCTTGAGCTAAATAGGAATCCCTCCCAGATTACTGGGTACAGGATCGCACCCTTAGGCCTTAAGACTATCTCATCTTAATTTAACTCCCCCCGCTCCCAGTCTAAGGAAGTCCTTGCTCAGTCGCTTCAGGCTTCTCCCAGCTATTGTGTTTCTAGCTACCTGCAAAAAAAGTAGAGTGATATTTTCACTGGAGGCAATGGTCGATGGGAGCAAGGAAGCTGGCAAGGCCACCCGAAATTTCCACTCGGAATTATTTTAATTCCCCGGAAGACGCCTATAGCGCCGCAATGGTAAGAATGCCTAGTTAGAAATCGTGGACAAACTAGGTGTCGCTGCCTTTGCGAGTCCAAATCTAAGGACCAAAGGATCGCCCGTTGACCGACTGTCCCAACACGCCAATCCAGAAACCCAGCCCCGAGGAAATAAATGGATGCTGCGCTCGTCGATTTCCATCATAAACAATGTGCTCCATCGGCCAGTTTAAGGCTGGGGACCAAAGCGCACTTGCTTAGAGAAGTAAATAATTATAATAATGCAAAGATCATTTGGGATCTGTTGTGGGGCTTAACTCCAGCGCTAACGCAATGCGGCTTGGAGAGCAAATAAGCACAGGGCGGTTTTCTTGTGCATCCGCAGCAGTGCTCGACGTGGCGTTTCATCGACGTTCATCAGCCAAACGAATCCAGACAGGTCGCTGTCCCCAAGGACCGCATATGAGATGAGGGAAGGGCTTTTTTTTACATACAGGTTTAGGCGGACGGGGTTACAAGGCGGTTGGACTATATCAGGAGAGGCTCTTGATGCATCTGGAGTGACAGAACCAAAAACCCAACCGCGGCTCCTCAAGCAGCGCGCGTCGACTCCGAAATCCACTGCGCAGCTCAAGGCGCCGAAGATGGATGGGGGGGGGGGCTGGAAACGGTTCGAGATGTTCCCTTGGGGCAGCACGGCCGTCGTAAGATGTCTTCTGTGCAGTGGGTCTCACTCCCCTCTGCTATTTTTAAGGTCGCGCTCAGTCCGAATACTATGCACGTGGTTTACTCAGAGATAAACGCCAGCGAATTCCGTGCCGTTTACTCCCAAGTAAGCGTGTGCAACACGCGATCTGGGTGTGAGAGATGAAGAATCCAATCATGTGCCCACCAAAAAGGGAATCTCCTTGAACTGAATGTGAACTAAGAGCACAGGATTGGATTCTGCTATCCAGAAGGATCCTGTTAGTAGGGAGGGGAACGTGGGTGAAACCAGGTGGGCCGCTCGATGTTGTCAGAATCCCAGCATGGCCCATGATGGGAGGTGGAATCCAACCATATCCGGAGGGTCACAGGCTCCTCACTCCCGAACTACGGTCTGATCCTGCATACAAAGCACAAGCTCTACCACCGCCCAACCATAGCCTTTCCTCTGTATCCTCCGAGGAAATAGATAGATCCGGCTGCCAGCCTGTGCACACTTGCCATCTAAGCCTTATTTAGCTCCCTTATTTAGTTCCCTTCCCAGTAAACATGCATAGGATCTATCTGTTAGAGGCTAGAGCACCTTTACACCAGCATTTTCCAAATCTTGGCCTTCAGCTGTTGTTGGACTACAACTCCCATGATCCCTAGCTAGTAGAAGCAGTGGTCAGGGATGATGGGAATTGTAGTCCAACAACAGCTGGAGGCCCAAGTCTGGAAAACACTTTTTTATTTAAAAGCCGCCGCCTCCCAAACCCACTCAATATGTTCCTAACATCCCATAACGTCTGTGGCATTTCAGTCAAAATACTCCATAGACCAGGCCACAGAATCCACAGTGACGTCACAGTAGAACTTTCCACGAAAGCGTGTTCTCAAACAAGTTGTACTTCCCTCCTAAAAATGAGTACTGGGGCATCTGTGCTCATGCACGGCGGAGCGGAGGCAGAATAATGTGGACTGGCTTCTCTCATTATCCCTGTAGACTGTGTGACTTCTGATGCACTTAAGGGCTGCTCTAAGCAGTTACCTGAAGAGCAGAGTATCTGGGAAGGCCTAGGTTTGATTTGCGGGGGTGGGGCCGGGGAAGAGAAAGAAGGAGAAAGAACTCAGAGACAGGTATCAGTCCTGCAGAAGCTGGACAACGTTTAAAAACTAGAAAATCATGTTAGAGAATGAATCAAAGCATTTCCAACAGGAATTACCTAACTCCCAGGGATTGCATTTACTTCAAAGTAAACTCAGGGAAAATAATCCAAGTGTAAACCACTTACATAGTGGGACGCGGGTGGCGCTGTGGGTAAAACCGCAGCGCCTAGGACTTGCAGATCGCATGGTCGGCGGTTCGAATCCCCTTGGCGAGGTGCGCTCCCGTCGTCGGTCCCAGCGCCTGCCAACCTAGCAGTTCGAAAGCACCCCCGGGTGCAAGTAGATAAATAGGGACCGCTTACCAGCGGGAAGGTAAACGGCGTTCCGTGTGCTGCGCTGGCTCGCCAGATGCAGATTGTCACGCTGGCCACGTGACCCGGAAGTGTCTGGCCCGTACGGGCAGGGGTACCTTTACCTTTAAACCACTTACAAGGAAGTTCAACTCTTCTTTCCCAATGGGCCCCGGGTGTAAATTTACACAGAAGTGCCTATAAGCCAGCATGTGGATGTGACTTTGCTTCGGAGTAAAGATAAGGTCGGGATGCGAAGTTTGCTTCGAACTAAATAGGGGCCAGATCAGGTGTGACTTTGCAATGGCATGAATACAGAGGAGGAATTATTGTCCTCGAAGTAAACGAGGTGATGAACAGATCGGGTGTGACTCCTTATGACAAGTGTGCAAGTAAAGTTCCGCTGAAATAGACGGAGCTTGACCTCCAAGTCCACGTGTAAAAATCAGGATGGGAAAAAGTAACCCATTTAAGAGTCGACGGTTCTGATTTTCTGTTCACCACCCAACCCATCTTTGCAGAGCCTCTCCATCAGAGTCCAGCTTAGTCCGTTTGCTGGTTCTGTGTACTTCTGGAGCCATTCCAGTCAATGGAGTTAAGCAGGAGCTGCTGAACACCCACCCTTACCACTCATCTCTCTTCAATTTTCTTTTGCTTGGAGGACAATGATTTCCCATGCTGGTTTTTTATTTTTAATTTTTTTTAATAAGCAGTTTCTTTTCAAGCAAAGAACGTCCTTTCCCCATCATCACACCTCCTTCATCGGCCTCCATGGCGCTTGGGCAGGGGTCTTGAGCGCCCCACACAGCCTCACCCAGGGCTCTCGCCCTCCTCCTTTTCGGTACCTTCTACCTGATACACGAGCTCCGAGGCCTCCTATTTTTATCACGCGGCTGCTGCAGAGCATAAAATCAGGGAACGACATTCGGCGCTAAGCTGCCCCAGGCGAGGCGTTCCTCGTGCATCTCTGTTTGTGCCGAGGCTCGCTTAGCAACGCGAGTCCTTTCTGGAGAGCCAAATGATGCTCATCGACCCTGTTTTGGGCAAAGAAAGCTTTAAGGTCGGGAGGAATGGAGAGGAAGGGGAAGAGGAAGGAACACAGTGGTGGTGGAAACCCTATCCATTCGTTTCAAAGGGATTTGATCCACACATCTCTCTCTCTCTCTCTCTCTCTCTCTCTCTCTCTCTCTCTCTCACACACACACACACACACACACACACGAGGTAGCGGATTGCTTAGGGATCTCCAGTTACACCGCACCTATCCTGTTATACAGTGTTGACTGCAGCACCCACAGGCCCAACACACCCACACTTCTGAAGTTTAACTTTGGAAATTTGTTTCTTCCACCTCGGTCCTAAAAACTCTCTCCAAGAAGGAAGGACTCCTCATTGGGAGGATTTGCTTCCAAACCAAAATGCCCAGTTTATGTGGAAGCAAGTTCCTTTTCAGTCCAGGGGACTTTCCGGTCAATATCCTGGTCTGGGAGGAGGATCTCTCTTTCTGGGAGAGCGGGTTGTCGGATGCGCGCAAGTCTCCCAGATCATACGCAGTCTTTAGAGAGCTTCATATAATCTGTTTCTACAAACAGAACGAAAGGGGGAGGGGGAAACTAGTTTAACTTCAAGCCCCTTCGGAGTCTGCCCTCATTGGAAGCCTCTCTCAATATTAAGGTGAACGTTTACCCATTGGTTTCAATGCCTGCCCGCTTCCGACTGTCGTTTGAACGGAAAGGGATTTCTTAATAAGGCTTCTCCAAATTAAGTGTCTCTCAAAGGTGCGAGCCTTTGTATGTTTACTCGTAAGCAAGCCCCACAGCGTTCAATGGCAGCTCTAAGAGGTAGAATCTCAAAGAACAGAGGCTCTGGTTATCAGGTGTTGGGGACACGGGATCGTCAATTTAAGACCATTAAGTCCGGAGTCTAATGCGAACTAATTTTACCTCCGCTGCTCTAGATTCAGGTAGGTAGCCGTGTGGGTCTGACGCAGTAGAAATATATATAAAAAATTAAAAAAAATGTCCAGTAGCACCTTCGAGACCAACTAAGTTTATTCTTGGTATGAGCTTTCATGTGAAGTGTGCATGCACACAAAAGCTCATACCAAGAACAAACTTAGTTGGTCTCTAAGGTGCTACTGGACAATTTTTTTTAAAAAATCCGCTGCTCTGACAGGGTCTGATTCCTCTTAACTGGTTTGCGAATATGACTCAATCTGAGCCAGGCACGCGAGCTCCCACAAGCATGTACAGAGTTCCTCTCCTCGAAGTAGTTCCCAAGCATTTAAGATTAAGGGTTAGACATTCCGTATCACGTGTTGTTGCAGCACCCAGGCTAAGCTGAGCTCCGTTTCCTGTCTTTTTAGAAAGCAGTGCCACTCTCCTTATTTCAAAAGGGTGCTACAATGACGGCCAAGTTCCTGCCCACCCTAAGGGGTTTTAAAGTCACAATTGATTTTTATTGGACTTTGTCGAGCCCCCTCCCCCAATCCCGCCCCCGCAGCTCCGTTGGGCCAAACGTCTGGGGCAGAAGCAGTTATGGAGCCTGTTCAGCTGAGAAACATGAATTTTCCTAAATCTAACCTAGTGTTTCGCAAACTTGGGTCTCCAGCTGTTGTTGGACTACGACTCCCATCATTCCCGACCCCTGGTCCTGCTAGCTAGGGATGATGGGAGTTGTAGTCCAACAACAGCTGGGAACCAGTCACACCAATTTCAGTCGCCTTATAGGTGCAAACTGATAGGATGGAGTGTAAAGAGTGAACTCCACGACACAGATATAGACGATTGTACCACCATCACCCATTATTTATTCTTATCAAGATAATTATTCAGTATCAACCATTGCGGTTAATGGGACTCATTGTGGTTAATGGTGTGGCTTATTATTATATGGCAGGGATGGGTCTTCAGAATTGCTGGACTCCAGTTCCTATCAGCCATGCTAGTTAGAGTTCAACACCACCATCTGGAGGACCCACAGCCTTCCTTCCTTCCTTCCTTCCTTCCTTCCTTCCTTCCTTCCTTCCTGATATCAAGAGTCAAAAGACTACCCGCATTGTCGAGGTTCGGGGGGGATCGATTCCAAGACGATCTGGCTTGTAACTAGAAATAACTTTTCAAAATATTTGATAAGGGCGGGGATCCCGGCAGCTTTCCTACCTATCGCTGCCAAATGTAAATGGCGTTAAAAGGGAAACCTCCGAGGAAACAGAGGGAGCCAAGAGGAGACGCTGCCTTATGCAATTGCTACCGAATGAACTGACGAGAAGGCAAAACGTCGGGATAAAAGGAAGAGAGACTGGAAATGGCAAGCGATAGGCTTGGGTGCGCCTGGGTAAAATAAGCAGAGAGAGCCGTTCCCAAGCAGCAGCGAAGATAGACGGAAGGATGCCCTGAGTGGCCAGAGGAAGCTGATCAGAGATCAGTTTCTACACCGACCAGCAGCCATTCTCCAGGCAGGGTCTCAGACGCGAGTCTTCCCAGCCTTACCTGGAGATGCTGGGGTTGAAGGTGGGGGACCTTTCAAGATGCAAAGCATGATCAGGATTTTTTCATTTTTAAATGCGTTGTTCAGTCAGCCTGAAAGTCAATGCAGTTCCATTTTTGGAGATTTATAAAGCAGCCACCCCGGAGAAACGGAACCTCCATCTTCAGAGAGCACCCGATGTTGGGGACCAGCCAGGACGTGGGTGGTGGCCCTTTCCACTGGGGCTTCATGGTTGGTGGCTAGACAGTCACACAAACGCCTTAGGAGAACGCAGAAGGCTGGCCTGGAGGGTCGGATCCAGCAGGCCGTTCTGACAGGGGTGCCTCTCAGTCTTAGAGGGAACAGGGGTGAAGCAGCTGCTTTGAATCCGGTTTTTCTGACCAATTTGGGGATTAGTTTAAAAGAATCCTCCTCTTAGGGGGTTCCTCTGCAACGCAAGTCCTAACAAGTGTCATCCTCAAGTCACCTACTCAAGAAAAAATCACAGGCAAGACAATATAGGTACTCTAGAATTAAAGAGGGGGCGTAGGATCATTTTCTCTGCCATCCCCGGCTATATTGGGAATCTTTCTAAAGGTTTTCTTCTGGTATTGGAAAATATTCATCCCAGCCAAAAAATGAATAGTTCATGGCAGGCCAAATGGGTGGCTGGAGCACACAGCTTGTGCTCTTCGGATTGGTTTTACGCACAGGTGAGACAGGTAATAAGCCTTTGCTGGATTTTAACCATCCGCAAATCGTGTGAATCACGAAGCTTCTTCAATTCCATCTTCTCTCCCGCATCACCGAACCCTGCCCTTTTTACATTAACATCATCCCGGAGACTCCCCTTTCCGCACCGTACTGGTTCCTAAGAGCCTGCCCAGATTCCCACTTAATAAATGGCAGAGCTAAGGTGGAAGTCGGAGTGCGCGATGGACGCATTGACTGCCTGATTTGTATCCCACTTAATTGGACGGAATTCTAAGCGCTCTCAAATCGAAATGAATTCGAATGAAACGTTGCTGGGATCGATTTGGAGGGAGAAAGCGCAAGGAAGCACCCCAAAATCCTGTGAAGTTTGCATTGTATTGGATAGGACCAGAAGCAACACGGTCCCTGGGCACCCACGCAATTGAACACTTGGAAGCAGCCCCAACGTAAACCTGGCTTCGCCTACTAGGCTTATTTTTACTAGGAACTGAAAGCCATGGAAAGGGTTCCACCATGGGAAATGCAAGAGGTGACCCAATTTTAAAAGACCTGCTTAGGTAATGGTACATCAGCATCCCATTGAAAAGAAAGAAAGAAAAGAATACTGGGCAGTTAAAGGGTAAAGGTACCCCTGCCCGAACGGGCCAGTCTTGACAGACTCTGGGGTTTGTGCGCCCATCTCACTCTATTGGCCGGGGGCCAGCGCTGACCGGAGACACTTCCGGGTCACGTGGCCAGCGTGACAAAGCTGCATCTGGCGAGCCAGCACAGCACACGGAACGCCGTTTACCTTCCCGCTGGTAAGCGGTACCTATTTATCTACTTGCACCCGGGGGTGCTTTCGAACTGCTAGGTTGGCAGGCGCTGGGACCGAGCAGCGGGAGCGCACCCCGCCGCGGGGATTCGAACCGCCGACCTTTCGATCGGCAAGCCCTAGGCGCTGAGGCTTTTACCCATCATTGAAAAGAAAGAAAGAAAAGAATACTGGGCAGTTATGCCTTCACAAAAAATAGCAATTCTACAGCTGTCATTCTTACACCATTATTAGCCTCCATATGGTACATAGAATCTGTGCCCAACAGTGACTTGACTCAACCTAATACCTTAGTAGCTGATACCAGGTTTGAATTTAGTATTTCTCATATCACAGCTCAGGTCTTCAGCTACTGTGCTAGGGCATAGTTTACTAAAAAAGCATCATAAGCTACTGGACCAAATTCAAGGTGTTACTGTTAGGAAACTGCAACAGCTTGGGGCCAGTTTACTTGTGAGATTACCTTACTTCATACACGCCCACTTTGGCTGCAGGGGGTTGGTCTAGGTGACTCTTGTGGCCCCTTCCAACTCTTTGATTCAATGATTCATCTATGATTTGCAGAACTGGCACTGTTTATGGGTGTTGCATAATACTTATTGTGCATTGTAGGAAATCAGTCTTTGGCTTGATGGCAGCACCTACACTTTGGAACTCCTTGCCTATTGCTATCAGGCAGGTGCCTTCACTGTACTGCCTAAAACCATTTCGTTTAGGCAAGCCTGTCCAGACATGTCTTTTGTCTTTTAATTATGTTTGTGTGTTTTTAAATACCTGTCTTTTATTGTTTTCGCCATAAACTGCTTAGAGGTTTTATTACAATTAAGTGGTATATTAATTTTGTATTTTTTAAAAAAGGTTAGTGTGCTTCTAAAGAAGTAAGCATCAGGATTTTTCAGGCTCAAAGCTCAAGACATACACCTGCTGCAACAAGACAGACCTTTCTGGCTAGGTAATGTAGGTACTGTTGATGGGGGGACCCAATGAAGAGGGGGTTGTGCATCCTTATTCAGGAGCTATTGGCAGCAAAACCAACATGTGGGTCTAGGTGGACCCGGACCACAATAGGACAACTGTTCAGGTTAAATATTGTATCCTCATCCCAACTCCAACTGGAATCAAATGAACTACCACCTTTCACGCAATGTGTTTATGATTCAGAATGTTAGCAGGTACAACCCTCTGAAAAGATGTGCTACCTGCTGAAATGAAAGGGAGCTCTGCAGGACCACAGTGGTGCTAAGGAGTTGTGTTGTGCAGCTTTCATTCATTACAGTGGGGCTTGTTCAGGCCAGTTTCCCCAGAACTGTGTACATATTTTCTGCATCTTACTCCCTGCTCTCTCTGCTGAAGGCAGCTTACAAACATTATAATGCAGACCTTACTGTATAATGATCTTAATGTGACTACAATCAACATCACTGACATGCAAAAATGACTGCATCTTAAATTTTCTAGATGAAGGCCAATGTCATTATTCATTATTACATTCCTATCTTAAAGGTAAAGGTAAAGGTACCCCTGCCTGTCAGGGCCAGTCGTGACCGACTCTAGGGTTGCGCGCTCATCTCGCTCATGAGGCCGGGAGCCGGTGCTGTCCGAAGACACTTCCGGGTCACGTGGCCAGCATGATGAAGCTGCATCTGGCGAGCCAGCACCAGCGCCGCACACAGAAACGCTGTTTACCTTCCCGCTATAAAGCGGTCCCTATTTATCTACTTGCACTTGGGGGTGCTTTCGAACTGCTAGGTTGGCAGGAGCAGGGACCGAACGACGGGAGCTCACCCCGTTGTGGGGATTCGAACCGCTGACCTTACGATCAGCAAGTCCTAGGCACTGAGGTTTTACCCGCAGCGCCACCCGCGTCCCAACATTCCTATCTTACCTTTTTCTAAAGAGGTCAAGGTGGCAGACATGGTTCTCCTCCTCACCATTGTATCATCAAAGGCACCCTGTGAGGTAGGTTAGGCTGACAGATTGTGACTGGCAAGGTGACTCAGTGAACTTCACGGCTGGGTGGGAATCTGAACCCCAGCACCCCAGGTCTAACACCACACTGGCTTTCTCATTTGGGCAACCAGCTCCACAACTTTGGGACCATGACCATGAAGGCCCTGCTGTCTGGCCTGCCTCCTTGGCTGTTCTCTAACCACCCTGTTTATGCCACGTTGGAGAGGGTTTATCTCAATATGACTTTTGCTCAGTGACTGACAAACCACAGTCTTACTTGCTTCCAAGTAAGGATGTTTAGCATAGCAAATGTCAACCTGCTTAAAATGTGGCATTCCATCTTAATTGGAAATGGCATGTTGTCTGGATTATAGGAGCAGCAAAGGTTGATGCCATCTTTATTTTTGTTTTTCTTTTGATGGCTTTCATTTCAATACTCCCCCCCCCCCACTGCTCACTCCTGCTAACAAATGGTTGATGGTTTTGAATGTTCTTTTTTTCAGGGGGGAAAAATATCCACAACTTCTGAATAAGAAAAAAGCACAACGCTCTCTTTTTGTTTTAAAACACAATAGGTGATTTAAATGGGTATGTTTCCCCCACCAGTTCCCCTCTATTCTAAGGAAAGCTTTGCCATTTAAATTATCTAAGATGTTCAAGGCCAAGCAGCCCAGTTCCGTCAGGGGGAGAGAAAGTTACAGTACTATGTATGTGGATCCAAATGATAAAGTGAACATGGACTTAGGATTTAATGCTAACCCAACTTACCTGGGAGTAAGCCCATTAAATTCAATAGGACTTACTTCTCAGGAGACATAGCCAGGACTTGAGCTTTATTATTACATTTATATCTCACATTTCCTCCTAGGAGCGCAAAATGGCATACACGGTTCTTGCCTTTTCCCTTTTATTTTTACAACAAACTTTTGAGGTAGGTTAGGCTTTGTGACAATGACTGGCCCAGGATCACCCAGTGAGCTTCATAGCTGAGCAGGAATTCAAACCCTAGTCTCCCAGCTCATAGTCCAACAGTCTAACCACTACACCACTCAGGTGATACTCTTCTTGTCTGCAACTAGGGCAACGTTGTAGGAAAGTCAACAATCTAAAAAAGATTGGGGTTACTGTTCACAAGCTGGCCTGGGAAAGCCACCCCTCCAGAACATAGGAGCCAACTCTTAGGGGTCAAGGTCCCTTTGGCCCCCCAATTAAAATATTTGAGGGGGCTTCCCCCCAAATTGATGGACATTGCCATTCAAATAGTGTGCTTGTGCAACATAATGTGATTGGTTATGGGGTGGGGCTTACCTGCCCCCCCCAATATTTTATTCAAGTTGGCACCCTGCTCCAGAACCAGTGTATGATAAGGCCAGTAAGTTCTGTTTACGCCACTGATTTCCAATCTTCAGCATCAGGAACTGGATTTGAGCTGTTGCTCTTGGGAGGATTTCTGCCTTCAACGTACTGTAACAATTCAGACCCTTAAACCGCTAGGTAGAAAACAACTGCTCAGCAGGGCTTCCACACATGTGCTCCTACATCTGCCATAGGTCTTGCCTTAAAAGCTTTGAATCCCATGCCCTTTCGAAAACCAGCAGAATAAAATCTGGGAGATGCTGGATCAAGGCCGAACAACGCAGCTTGCCGCCACTGAACTGGACCTAAACCCAACACGTGGACGCAAGGCCTGCCCGAGAGGAGGAGGAAGAGCGGTATAAGGGGATGCTGCGATGCTGCCTCCTCATTGGCTAGCCGAGGAGGCGAGGGGCGGGGTCGGCGCGGAGCCCCGTCGCGGCGATTGGCTAGCGGGAAGGCTCAACGTGAGGGGCGCAGGAGACCGTTGCCAAAGCCCGGCCTGGATCGTGACCTTCTCGAAGGTCGCTGCAAGCGCCCAGGCTCTTGGCACCAGCTGCCTCCGCGCTCTGTGGCATCTGCCACCCTGGAGGAGGCGGGGGGGGTGTCCTAAAGCCCTGGGAATTTCCTCTTTGACCCTGGCCTGGGAACACAGTGCAGAGGGGGCATGGGAGGGAAGGAGGGAGCGCGTGGCCTCCGCAAGAGAGAGGGAGCTCAGCGCCAAAGGCCTCGGCCGGCCGTCGGGTACACCTGTCGGAGGCCGGAGGATCGCCCCACCCTCTACGATCGTTGAAACCCAAAGCCTGAGAACAAGATCCAGGGTGGAAGGGGCGAGGGCTGGGATAGAAAGGGCGGTGATAATGCTTCCTTGTATCCGCACGCACCGTCAAACTTCCCACCTCCCCTTCTTCGCCCCGCTTTCTGTGCTTCCAAATGGAAAGCTGCCCGCTTCTTGGGAGTTCTGGTGCGATCTCAGACGCATGCATTACTCAGAAGTAAGCCGCGTCGATCTTGCTCAGAGCGGGACTTATTCCCACGTAACGGTGCACAGGGTTGCAGGCTGAGTCGCAATTAAAATGGAGTCCACGTTGCTTTAAGGTGGGAGAGGGTCTGTTTACACGCTGTCAGAATGGGCCACTCTTGCTAAGATGCGAGAAGCTGAGGTTGCGCCCTCGGACTTTCCTCCAACCGAAGACGCCCCTTGTACGCGCAACCTTCTCCCGCGGCTTGCAAGAGGTGGCTTTCTTTTCCCACTCTGAAATCGATGTACTGTAGAAAGGAAGGCACCTTTCCCATTTCTATCTACAAACCAGTTTTTTGAAAAAATCCTGCGCTCTTGAGGAGAGCGGCTCTTTTCAGTGGCATCGTAGCATCGGAAATGCCTCCTGGCGAATAATGCGTTCAGGATCCAAGCAGGTAACAGTCACCGTTTTCGAGGTTTTCGAAGAACAGATTTGACGGGGATGTGGAAAAGGGAAGGAAAGGAAAATAAATAATAAAAACCCGAACGAACTGTAGCCTTTTTATTTTAGGAAGAGAGCAAAAAATCATAGGAGTCTGTTGAGCACAGCTCTCGTTCTCTCTTTCTAAAACCTACAGCATTCTGTTAATATGTTAGCTAGACATGCACTAATAGTATTACTATGTTGTGAGACGAAACACCTCTCATTAATTTAATTTTTGCCCATTAGGTGACAGGATAAATGCAGTAATAGCATCACTGATTTTCGTTCTCTGGCGTTGGAAGGGGCTGGTCTGGAATCCAGCACCAATTTATTGACTCTAGTGGGAATTTCAGCAGTGTAACTGCATGATAAATGTACGATGGGATGTTATTGTAACGAATAATGACATTCTGCAACGGGCCACATCGTCCTGAGAGGTTCATCACCAAGGATACAATTGCTACAAGGTCATATTATTGTTATAAGGTTAATTTAACGGCATCCACTCTATTTATACCACGAGGACGTTACTATCCCTACTATTCCTTCTGTCCTCATCATCTTTCATTGACTGACTGACAGCGCGGACCACTTAATTAACCCTCTCTCTGAATAGTAAAGCCAGAAATAGAGAATGCAATATTATTTACAGTTGCCTTGTCAATATTAATGCTCGGGCTATTTTCGATTCCCCGAGCTCTCTTCGGGATTATGAGGCTCTCACCCAGCGGCAAGATCAAGCCCGTTTCCCGTTCGGGTTAGGGGAAATCGCGTGCATAATTATAACCAGGTAAGCAATAAACGTGCACGCCAAAGACATCTCAACTAGTAAGCGGAGGGAGATAATCCGGAGCATATGCCCGATTTCCATGGCGTTGGGAGAAACAACCTAATGGGCCTGGCATAAATCCTCCCTTACCCGAGGGGACGCACCGAAGGCACCTCTCTCCCCTCCCAGCGCCAAGAAGGTCGCTGTCAGGTTGCGAACCACACACACACACACACACACACACACACACAACCAGCGAGGAAATTTTCTACCCCGGTTTAGCGAAGCAGGAAGACAAACGTAGCCAGGGCTGAAAGGAAGGAGCAAAACATAAAACTGGCTGCAGCTTTAGCTCGGCCTGAGAAAGAAATCCGCCGAAGGGGTTAAAAAAAAGTCTTAAAACTTCCCCATAAAGCTTCGTGGGCCCACCTTACCAAGTCTCGCGAGCTTTGGTCAAGCAGCCTTTGGTTACGCGGTAGATTTTGAACTGATATGTTTGGAACGCGTTGCCGTTGCAAAAGATAAAGCAAAGCTCTGCCCGTTGGTCACAAATTGTTATTGCTCCGATGCAATCAAGGCCGCCCTCGCATCTGTCTCGGGAAAGACTCGGGACGTTTGAAACGCCTTACATGTGAGGCTCACCACCGCAGCGTTGCGCAAGAAAATGAACCTTAAGGCGTCCCGTAGCGATAAATCTTCCCCGCCGATGGAAATATTTGCTTAAAGCACCAGCGACGTTATTTCAGCAGGTTGAATCCATCAACTCCCAAAACTTTTCTTGGCTTTAGCATCACATCTCTTAGGTGGAGATATATGCTTCCCCACCCCTCACTGCAAATTCCTTCTATTGTCCTTCCCCATTTTACTGACTTACTACTTTTATTTAATTCATTAGCAAAGTCAACCTATACATCTATACTCATAAATAAGATAGAGGATTGCAGCCGTACTTGTTTATTTGCTGATTTGTATTATTATTTAGCAATCACTAAAGCAAAAGAAACACAAATCAAAGGCATGTGCCAGATTTTAAAAGCGGGAATGGAAATGAATCCCTTACCTCTCAAGTACTGGTTGATCCCTACATCCTAAATGATAGTGCTTTCTATTGAGCTCTTAATGAAATCCACGTCCCACTTTTGATTTATTAGTTAAACCATGGCTCCCTGTAGCCCTCTAAGAGCAGCAGCTGAGGGAGCCATCTCAAAAGGTAAGGAGGATGGACTGCAATTGCTCTCCTGATATTTGAGCTTTGGCATTGGATACAGAGATGTGGAAAATCTAAGCAGAAATTGTTGCTCAGTCATGAAGCTGAAGCTAACCTTAATACTTGGGCAAGTTTATATTAGAGGAGGCAGTTTGTAAGGTAACCTTGTCCCAGAACATACAGGGCTTTAAGTGCTGGTGCCAACACTTTGAAATGAGCTCCAAAACAAACTAGTTGGAATGAAAATGGCTTAATCCAAGGAGTAATATAATCTGACCAGGTTGGCCCATATAAGAGGTTGGATTTTGAATCAGTTGGGTTTCCAAGCCATCTTCAAACATAGTCCCATGTAGAGATCATTACTGTAATTCAATCTAGCTCTGATAAGTGAACAAGGCTAGGTCCAGTTTCTCTAGGGAGGATTGCAGCTGGCATACCATCCAAAGCTGATAAAGATCCCTCTGGCTATTGCTATGAGTGGCCATCCAAGAGCAGGGCATGATTGAGAAGGTCCCTCAAGTTGTGTGCTTGCTTCTTAAATGAAAGTGCAATCCCCATCCAATACATGCTGTACTCCCAACCATTAGTAACTTTCAGTTTGTTTACTCCAACCCCCACACAACCCCAATGCCAATCACCAGTTCAGGATTTCTGGAGATTAGCCGATATCAACAAGAGAGAGAACTGGGTTCCATCTGCATATTGATAAGTGTCAAGGCCAAATCTCCAGATGACTTCATCCAGTGGTTCCAGTCCACAGCCTACACGGGTTGCAAGCTGCTTCCTAAAGTGATTTCATAGAGTGTTAACTTGAAACATTTTGCTGCCTCAGGCAGCTACAAGATCTAAGAATATGCTAGGATCCTTTACAAAGTTGTAGAAGTTGCTGAAGTGCAAACACTTGTATCTGTTGTATGTTGTGCAAAGTGGTTTGACCATCTGTCTATCTGTTCTCTATAAGTTTGGACACCTCTTGAGACATTGTCACTAAACTCAGCATGAGGGTTCCTGAGGTGGG
Source organism: Podarcis vaucheri (assembly GCF_965113315.1). Lineage (NCBI taxonomy): Eukaryota > Metazoa > Chordata > Lepidosauria > Squamata > Lacertidae > Podarcis > Podarcis vaucheri. Next base: position 54,752,781 of record NC_138759.1, on the reverse strand, counting down.
GTTTGTCAAAGTTGGGATGTTGGCTGCCATTTTGAATCAAGATGGCAAACCTGAATGTGACTTTGGTGTGATGGGTCCAAACTGTACTGATTTGGACACCTCTGAAGATAGAAGATATCATTGCTCAAGTTGGTACAAGTATTCCTGAGGTGGAGGTGATGTCTTCATCTATGGTTGGATGCCAGGCACCATGTGGAATCAAGATGGTGGACCAAATAAACCCTAATTAAAGATTAGCGCCCCCCACACCTAGTCATGGCCTAGTCAGGTGTTCCCTGGGTCAGGTTGGAATGTGCATGTTTGTGTGTGTGTGTGTGCGCACACACACACAGCCCTAAAACTCACAAATTACACCATTCATATAAAAATCACAGTATTTTATGGTTTCTTCAAATTCCTGGGCAGCATTTGACTCTTCCTGCTGGTAGCATATCATCTACAAATTGTGCTCCAGCCACCTCTGCAATGGATTATGCACCTCTCAGATCATGCGGTTTCATTGTTATCCATAATATCATTACTGTCCAAGTGACTGCTGTCTTGCTCTTCCAGTTGGACCAACCTTGTTTCTGTGCAGGAATTTTGTCACAGCTGAGACAGCTCTTACTTATCAGACTACTATGGAAAGAATGGCTGTAATGTCTAGAGTGTATGAGAACAATATTGAGAAATGGGGTCAATGGGACTTAAGATTTAACAGTGTGTTTAAATCCCTTTAATTACAATGGGATTTAGGTACATCTAACTTTCCCAGGCTTGCGCCCTAAAGCTACAATCCTGAAATCGCTTCTTAATTAGTAACCCTGGGATTTCAGTGGATTTCCTCTGGGATAAATGATTTGAGATCTACAAACAAATGCTCCTGTGAAGAAGGAAGAAAGGACCTACACATAGTATCAGAAGGTAGGTTTTGAGCCACCTATCCCTGGTGACTTCAAATGATAGCAGGGAGAAATCTTAACAAACAACCTACCAGTAGAGAGATCTCAGTGGGAGAAGTTTGGGGTTTGTGACAAGTGATGGGTTAAATTTATTTGGTGGTGGAATGCAGTGAAAGATCCAGAGGCTGCTCTGAAGTTTGAAATGACAGTCCAGAGAGTGGAGCTGCAAAGCCACCTGTGTCCTCTCTGCCACTCAGATTTATAGAGTGCCACATTTTAATAAAAAACACACACACTTTCCCACTTTGGTGCATTAAGAGATTTCTAGCAAGACACAGTAATGTTGCTATAAATTTCTTTCCCAGCACCCTTGCAAGTAATAACTCAAACTCAGTATTTTGGATTAATGTTTATTTTGATGGCTGCATTCCAGGAAGGAAAGGGAAGGGAAGGGTGCCTCCCCACCCACCCCCAGATTGCTATTAGCCTGATGTTTTCAATAAAGACAAGCACAAACTGGGGAACAAACACTTGAGGAAAGAAGGAGGAAATCTAAAATGTCTACCAATGGGCACCTGAGCAAATAACAATCATATGGAGACTGGCTTAGTAAAATTATTGTTGAAGTCACCTCTCAGTGGATTGGGCTGCCTAGCCCACATAATCAGATCATGGACACTGACAGAAGCAGAACTTATGTCTGCATACCGGAGAATCTACAGACACAATAGCACTCAGGAATCTTTAACTTTAATACAAATATGACCTATAGTAATGCATAAAAACTCTTGAGTGATAGTCTGGAACAACAGGTTTAGGCAATCTAGCTATGCAAAGGATGCAGCACTGGTCATCTATTGTAAATCCTGCAATCCTTAAAGAGTTGTCCCTGAACAGTTTCCCTAGACTTTAAATAGTGGACACCTGACCTTTCCCTAACACAGTTCTGAGCCTGTCTTGTGTTGACCACTTTGTGCTAACTCAGGGACTAGAAGTCAGCAGACTGAACTATTAACACTTGTGCTGATCTAGGGTGCAAGACTGGTCTAAGTGGTGATCTCATCAGTGCTGACAAGAAGTCTCATTAGAAGTATTATGTGTTCAAGAAGTAGTTGGATATCTTGTTCATCACTTTGAGCAGGAATAAGGAATTGATGGTCCCTCAGGGTTCGCTTATAACTCTCATCATCTCTGACCATTGGTCATGCTGGCTGAGGCTGATGGAATTTTGAGTCCAAGCACATAGGGAGGGTCACAGGTTTGTCATTCCTGATTAAGAGGATATGAGACTTGGGATAGGTTTGTTTGTCTTAAATTAAGTCATCCATTCATCTGTTTGAATTATCATGCAAATTCAACCAGTAGACCAGGGCAAATAGCCACTGAAAATACACTGCACATTTCACTCCAATAACTTGCGGAGTTCTTCCTATGCTAAAGTCAACTCTGATCATAAACTTTCATCACCAGTGGTATTGAATGTATTGATATAGGGGAATAAAGCAATTAAAAACAAACAAACTGTGCTATATTTTCTTACATCATTGATGATTCATTTGACAATTGATTCCTCACAAGTGAGGTACTGGCGTCAGTGGTGACTGGTGCTCATTGAAAGTGGTGGAGCAGATGCAGGGAGCCCAACAGTACAGTAGCTGGAATAAGAGCTAACTCTAGTTTTGTCCACATCCTCCAACTGGATAAGATAAAGGGGATTTTAACTGTGGATGAAAACTTTATATATGCTCACACATTCTGAGCCATTAAATAAGCACAGGAAAAGTTTATAGATCAGCCTTCCTGCTGTCACTTCTGTGTCCCATGCAGTGCACTCTTCCTAGCCGTGTACAATCTCTTTTGGTCATCTTTCATAAGTGCATGTCTTGTCACCGTCTGACACACCCTTAGACTGTCAGTTAAATTTGTGATGTTATAGGAAAGCCAGACTGATGCGATATCTCTCTCTCTCTCTCTCTCTCTCTCTCTCTCTCTCTCTCTCTCTCTCATATACCCTCCCTTATCCCAGTCTTTTTGCTGCTCTGTGTCAGGGTAGTGGTAGTTACACCACAACTGGAAAAAACTGGCTTAAACAAACAGTGTTCCAGTTCCGTATCAAATCATCTCTGTGTGTTTCCGTGGCTAAAGAAACACCACTGATGTAGAATATGTCAGATCAGCCTTCTCATGGACAATATGGATCAACGTGTTGGTATGTGGTACCCGAGGCATTGCTGTAGGAGAGATGATATACCACCAGCCAGTTGCGCAGTATTAAAGGATAAATGGGGGCAAGTTCACTTGTAGCTTGTATCATGTTCCATAGTATATTTGGTTCTTAATTAATCTACCTTATAAGAGCTTGGCATTGTTAACTATCCTGGTGGAGTATTGAAGTACATATGTTGTTGCAACTAGCAAGGCAAGAGAGCAGGAAAAATCTACCATCAATGATAAAATGAAGCAGAACATAGCACCAATGACAGTTTCCTCACTGCAGCAAATAGCAGGTTCAGAGGCCAATTCTATTGGAACTATGGCATTATCAGAAAGTTTTAACCTGCTCTGCTCCATGGTCCTGATCAGACTCTCTTCAACAGCGGCTTTAAATTTTTTTTTTTTAAGCAGCTATGTGAAATGCAACCAATGAATGCATTTCACAGATTTTTTTAGTTTGACTCTTAGGCTATTGTTCTCATTATCCTCAAATCTCACGTTAATTTTTTTGGAAGCTCAACATGTCAGCATGTTCTTGGAATCGAGGTCTTCAAGGAAGAGAATACTGCATGTATTAAGTTCTGACAATGGCACTCAGTTTGCTTGGCATGGCCAGGGACATGGCCTATAATCAAACTGCTTAGTAGAGAATGGGCAAAGCTGAAAACCACAGATTTAAGCAGAGATCCATATCTGGCTAGGCTGAAATTACCTGAAATATTGTTTCACAGGAAATTTGGCTGCCAAATTTAGTACATATGGCTCAGAAAGAAGAAAAGGGATTTGGAGGCATCTGAAAGTTGGGTAAAATAAATAAATGCAATAACAGTAGTAGGAAAATGAGCCACAAGGATTGCCATTCATGAAATCTAAAGATAAAATATTTAGGCGCAAAGATACATGCCGTGATGGATGGTATGAATGGATGGATGCAGCCAGTCATATGAAGCTGTCAAATATTCAACTGCAGCAAAAGTCATCTTCAAATTATTCCAGAAGAGAAAGAAATGGGAGACTTAAGAGTCTAGGTCAGGACTGCCCTCCAGACACTGTTGGACTACCAGTCCTGACCATTGGCCATGCTGGCAGGAGCTGATGGAGAGCACCACATTGGTTATTTCAGTGAGTCTAGATAATAGTGGGAGTGGAGTTCAAAGCAACATGATCATGATGATGATGATGATGAACAAGCTTTTTTGAATACTTCAAGTGGTCAGCTCAGTCCAGAATATGTTCCTGATCCATCTCAGATTCCTGTGCCTGTTTTGTGCTGAAAATCTTCTATTTATTCACCCCAAAGCAGGGAGAAATAACACCAAAGCAGGGGTTGAGGGTTCGGCGGCAAACTGGTGTGGGGCTTTGGTCTGGACTTGAAGCATAATTTCCACCAGTTTTATGTGACAAGCTTTTTTATTTTTATTTTATCATTTTGTGTCATTTGGTGCTTAGCCTATAGATCAGCCAGGAAAACAGACTATAACATGAGCTGCTACAAGATTAACCAGTGCTGAGTCTAAGGGTGTAAATTCTATGCATTTCAACTCAGAACTTAGCTCCATTGAGATCTAGGGGGTTTATGTCCTGATTTATAGGGCTAATTTATAGAGACCATTCAGACTACAAAAAGATGAATCTATATTTCAGTAATAGTTTCCCCCAGTGATACACCATATCAAAAAAGGAGATGTTGGGAAAGAGAAGTAGCCCCTTAAGAAGGACATTTTATGTTGTTGTTGCTTCTGTTGATTAAATTTGAATACCACCCTTCATCCACAGATCTTGAGACAGTTACCTCTGGCTACTAGTAGCTGGCAGAGTTATGAAAAAAGACCAAGTTAGTGTCAGAGCAGACTGTGGTGTTCTGTTATGTTGTACTGCCTCCAGCTGAATCACTTTGAGTGAAGCAGAATGCAAGAGTCTCCAGACCAAAAGCAGCAGCAGCAGCAGCAGCAGCAGCAGCAGCAGCAGCAGCAGGAGTGAGCAATATGCATATATGCATATATTTAAATTCCTCTGGACTAATTCTTATGTAACTGGCTAAAAATAAATTTTAAAAATGCAAAGCCTATTCACAAGGCAGAGAAACAAACAAAACGCTACCTGGTTCATCAGTACCATTCTACAATGCGATAAGATATCTCCATGAGATTCAAGTTTCAAATGAGGTTAAAAGCTTTATGATTTGTTTAATCAATCCATGTAAACTCAAGGGGCTATTTTTGACAGGGTATTTGGGGCGCACAAAGGGAAGATATCTGTAAACAGACAGTTATATGGTCTCCTCTGTTATATTGGTTGGCAGATGCTAAATGGTTCTGGAATTAACTGGTTGGGGAACATGTTTTCTAATGGATGTCATGTGAAGGGTGTCATCAGCATTGCATTTGGGCAGAGACCAGCACTGAGATGCATTTTGAAGATAAAAATTTCCACAGGACCATGTGCATGCACCGTTCATGGTAATAATGTAATACAGTACATCAATTACAATTAACTAAACAGGCACTATTCTTTGTGTAATGATATAACATTATCATTATGTGGAAAGACTAAAAAAATACCACTTTGTAGAAATGTGTAGGGAAGGAGAAACCCAACACAGTGCCCTTCTTGTTGGTACGCCAGCTCCCATCAGCCCCAGACAATATGGCTATGGCCCAAGAACACCAGCAGACAAAAACAATGGCTACCTATAATAGAGGGAGTAGCTGTGCTAACTGTTGCTGGCATCTGTATGCCCATAGCTCTATCTGGGAGTCTACAGATTATATGCAGAAAGTCCCAGGTTCAGGCATTTTTAGAATAATATTTGCTAGCAAACCTGGAAAATGCCTCTGTCTCAGTTTTTAGAGAGCTATTGCCAGCCAGGGTAAACAATACAGGGCAATACAGGGGTCTGCAACCTTTAAGACAAAAAGAGCCACTTGGACCCGTTTCCGAAGGGGAAAAAACTGGGAGCCGCAAAACCATTGCGACATTTAAAGCATGCGCGCCACTGCCCTCCGATCTGACAGCGGGCGGGAAGGTGACATCGGGACGGTGCGTGACTAATGCACGCACCGCCCCCATGCGACATCACAGCCAGTACAGCGCCCGCCACAGTGGGGAGTGTCGGGGGCACAATGCGCCTCCTCCCCTTGCTAGTATCCGCCCCGGAGCCACGGCAAAGGTGTAAAAGAGCCACATGCGGCTCCGGAGCTGCGGGTTGCAGACCCCTGGGCTAGATGAACCAATAATCTGACTCACTATAAGGCAGCTTCATTTTCCCACATTTGTTCTTCAGTCTTTGCGTTCAGGCTTAAGGCATATGGCAGCAGAGCTGCTCTACAGTTCTATGATTATTCTATATGAAGTATGCCAGTTGCCAGGAATGCACAATTTTGAACTTTGAGTTTTAGTTTGTTATGGGTGCTGAGGGTTGTTAGGAGACCACCATACTGAAATTCCCAAAGTCCCCTGGGAACTAAACCATTATGGGAACAGACTCCTAAACCCTCTCCACATCTTTAACAACCTACAGCTCCCAGGATTCTCTGAGGGGAAGCCATGACTGCTTAAAGTGCTATATTACTGCTTTAACTGTATAGTGCATATAGCAGAGCTTTCCAAGCATTTCATGTTGGTGACACACTTTTTAGACACGCATCATTTTGTGACACAGTAATTCAGTTTTACTAGCAAACCAGAAGTTAAACTAACCCCTTTCCAGGAGCAGGGGGAGCTTTCGCACAACACACCTACACACTGCACCCGACACACTAATGTGTCGCGACACACAGTTTGGAAAACTCTGACATATACAGTCATTGTTGCTGTGGGTGGGGCTAGTTGAAGCTTAGCAAACATTTACCGTAACTCTTGTGGTATGTCCTTTTTTTTAAATCCATCTTTTAATTAGCACTAAAACATTTTCCTGGCCTTTTTTTTTTTAATTAAAGAGATATAGCCCTATAATACAACAATGCTATAATGTTCTATATTTAAAAACTGACAAAAATACATTTTTTCCAGTTACTATTTTTAGCAACATTTTTAACAATGGTGACCAGAAAAGCTTTTTTTTAAGCAAACCATTTCCAAAAGATTACCGTATTTTTCTGTCTATAAGACGACCCCATTTATAAGACGCCCTCTATTTTTGAGGACTCTGATTTAAGAAAATGGGGGGATATGGCCCCCGTGTATAAGACGCCCCCAAATTTTGGACATTATTTTTTAGGAAGAAAACCTAGTCTTATACACAGAAAAATACGGTAATATGTTAGCATTATATATTATGGCACAAGACCTCTCTTTTCCTTAAGTGGGAGCTTAATACAGATGGCACCTTAATACTGTAAACGGGCCATTCAGGTATCACAAATGGATTATTGGCAACAGCCTTAACAAGAAAACAACTTTCTTGGCTTTTCTCTGGAAATGGTAAATCTGGATTCATTGGGGGGAAAACATGGGCTGGCATTTTAATGCTCTTGATGCCATATGGAGCCTGCGAAAAACTTGTATGCATGAGTAGCACCCATCTTAAAATAAACACCCATCTAGAAGCACCCGGCACCTTTCCTGTTGCATGGCAGATGGGGATGAAACTCATTCAGATTTGTCGCTGGAGCATAAGCAGCAGGAGAAGTGACTGCACAGACATGTCCTTCATCTGCTGTGGGATGAACTGGTAGAAAAAGCTGTGGGACAGACTGTATAGGAACAACCTGGCAACCCTCCTCTGATAGAAATGTGACCAACATTGTGATTGCCCTCTCCTGACCACAGATGGATGCATGGCATAGGGAGCTTCACCAAGGCCAGATGGACATCTGGGCACACCTGAAACTCAAGCAACGTCAACCCATGGGTTTTGTCTCATGCAGATGAAGTCATGAACCTGTGAAGATGTAGCTCTAATCTGCTCATAAATGTTAGGAACCATTACCAAGCTACACTAGCAGGGCCGTCTTAAGCATATCCGGTGCTGTGGTGCAAAGATCCCTCCGCCCCCCCCCCATTTCCCAGAGTTGTTGACCTTTTCCCAAGCCTCTGCGGGGATCGCTCTCCTCCTGCGGAGGCTTGGGAGGGAAGCTGCACACCCACCAGCCATATGGTTGACAGAGCACAGTTGGTGGGTGTGCAGGGAAAGGGGAGGCCACTGGCAAAGCCGCACAGCTCCCCCACTCACTGGGGTGCTCCTGAGAGGCCAGCGCCCTGGCACAATGCGCCAGTAAGCCCAATAGGAAAGACGGCTCTGTATACTAGTATGTGAATGGTGGGCATTACATATTCAGCTTTAAACAGAAAACAACAGGGACCTGGACTACTGAATCTGCACAGGATAGCAGAAGTGGCTGATTTGCTGTTGTCAGTTCAGTGTTGTCAAGACTTGAGTGATTTTTGTGGGGCTTGGTTCCTCAAGGAATCCTTTGTTCTATCCTGTCAACAAAAAGCCTGGTATAAGTTTTGACTCCCTATCAACTGGCTGCCTCTCCACTGATTGCTATCGTGAACATTACAAACCTAGGTCTTTGAGGTAGAAACTAAACATTATTCTGATCAGTGGCATAATTAACATCAATCCAATGTATGTTATTTATTGCATTTATATACCAAGGAACTCAAGGCACCCCACTTTTTATCCTCACCACAACCCTGTGAGGGAGGTTAAGCTGAGATCGGGGCTGACCCAGGGTTTGAGGGTGAGGTTTGTGGCTGAGTGGAGATTTAAACTCTGGTCCTACTTCACTATCCCACACTGGCTGCAACATTTAAGTACTAATAAAGGAGGTTATGCCTGAGGGCACGCTCTCAAAATTTACCACTATGTTGGCCAGTAAAAATACTACTAATAAAAGACACCACTGTACAATAAACATAAACATAATAAAAAGTGATAACTGAAAAACAACAACAACAACAACAACAACAACAACAACAACAACAACAGTATCTCAGGGCATACTCCAAACTAGATAATTAATAACCTCATAAGAAATTTCCAGGGGATTGCTTAATTACTTTCAAAGATAGAGAGATGAGAAACCGGATTCTGCAAAGGAACAGAGAGAAAAGACTTTACATTGGTGGGAATTATATAATTATATTTAAAGATATTCCAATCAGGTTGTTGAAACGAAGAGAAGCCTACAAGCCACTGGTACAATTACTCAAAAAGAACAAAATTGATTTTAGATGGGAATTTCCGGAAGGTGTCTCATTCTTTTATAAAGGAGTAAAAAGAAGATTGCTAAGTTCTGAGGAAATTGGAAAATTCACAAGAAGATACAAAGAACTACAACAAGAGGAGGAAGAGAGCAAAGGAGCAGAAGGAGGAATAAGAAGGAGGGAAGAATTTGAATTAGGTGAAGAAGAAGAACAGACGGAAAGAGAATCGGAAGAGGAGGGGGAAGAAGAAGAAGGAGAAGAGACAGAAAGGTTTCAAGCCTAAATTTTTAAATCTAGATAGTGATAAGGAGAATGACGTTAAAATTATGGAACTGGAACATTAACGGAATGAACGATAAGAAGAAACGGAATGGAATTGGACACATTCTAAAAAAGAAGAACCTGGACATTATATGTCTTCAAGAAACGCACGTGGCCAAAAAACATAGGAGAATCCTCATTAACAAAAGGTTAGGGAATGAATTTATATCTTCGGATAAAAAGAAAAAAAGAGGTGTTGTCCTATATATTAAAAACAAAATTGAATCCCGTCAATTATTTAAAGATGAAGAAGGAAGAATAATAGCGGCCCAAATTAAATGGCAAGGCGAAGAATTGATAATTATCGGAATTTACGCTCCAAATGGGAATAAGACAGAATTCTTTAGACTATTGGAAGAAAAACTTTTTGAATACCTGGACAAAAAGATTATAATAATGGGAGATATGAATGGAGTGGTATCAACAGAAATGGATAGATTAAGGAAAGCAAAGAGTAAAGAAGGGAGGTTGCCTAAGACTTTTTTTACGATGATTAAGAACTGTAACCTAATTGATATCTGGAGATTCAGGCACCCATTAGAAAAACAATTTACGCACCACTCGGAACCAAATCAATCAATGTCAAGAATAGACCAAATATGGGTTTCGAGTGAACTAACACCAAGGATTCAAGATGTTGAAATACAGGCCAAAGTTATCTCAGACCATAATCCGATTAAGATGGAGTTAAAAGGAGTCGAAGAGCGAACTTTCAGATGGAGACTGAATGATAATTTATGGGCCGACCAAAAATTTGCTGAAAAAATACAGAAAAAACTGGTAGAATATTTTAAGGATAATTTAGGTAAAGGGACAAAACTGAGTACTGTATGGGACGCAAGTAAGGCAGTGGTGAGGGGCTTATGTATCCAACAAGAAGCATGGAAAAGAAAGAATAAAGAAAAAACGACAAGAGAGATCTTGAGACAGATTACGGACAATGAACAAAAGCTGATTAAAAAACCTAATAATGAGAAGATAAAGCAGGAAATAAAGGCTCTACAAACCCAATTTGCTATGTTAATAAATAATGAGGTCGAATGGAATATAAAAAGGTTAAGACAAAAAAATTTCGAGTTCGCAAATAAATCTGGAAAATGGCTTGCTTGGCAGGTAAAAAGAAGAAAAGAACAAAAACTAATTAACAAAATCGAACTAAATGGAGAAGAAATTACCGACCCGAAAGAAATTAGGAAAGGGTTCGTGGACTATTATAAACAGCTATACAGGAAAAGTGAAAGGAACAACAGAGAAAAAATAGAAAGATATCTGGAAGGAAAGATGCTGAGGAAGATTCCGATAGATCAAAAAGAACAACTAAATGCCTTAATATGCAGGGAGGAAGTAGAAGAAGTGATAAAAGCATTAAAAAGAGGGAAGGCACCGGGCCCTGATGGGTTCACATCAAGTTACTACAAAGAAATGAAAGACATGTTGATAACCCCGCTGATTGAAGTAATGAATAATATATTAAAAGAAAGGGATATTCCAGATACATGGAAAGAGGCGTTTATTACAATAATTCCAAAACAAGATTCGGACCCAACTCAAATTAAGAACTACAGACCCATTTCTTTATTAAATACAGATTATAAAATCTTTGCCGGTGTTTTAGCTAAAAGAATAAAAAAGATATTATCAAAAATCATACATAAAGACCAAGCTGGGTTCCTGCCGGGAAGACAAATAAGTGATAACACAAGAAATATAGTTAACATCATTGAATTCTTATCCAGCAGGTGTGACAAACCAGCATGTCTAATCTTTGTAGACGCGGAGAAAGCGTTTGATAATGTGGTCTGGGATTTTATGATGAAAAATTTAGAGGTGATGGAGGTGGGCCAGGAATTTTTGAATGGCATAAGGGCAATCTACACAGAGCAAAAAGCAAGTCTGATAGTCAATAATGTAATATCTGAAAACATCAAAATAGCTAAGGGAACAAGACAGGGGTGCCCACTCTCGCCACTGTTATTTATAGTGATTCTGGAAACCCTATTAAATGCAATAAGACAAAACAAACAAATTAAAGGGGTAACATTAGGTAACAATGAATATAAAGTCAAAGCTTACGCAGATGATGTGGTCCTGACGGTGGAAGAGCCGATAGAAAGTATAAAGGAGATTTTAGATGAGATGGGTAAATTTGGTAAAATAGCGGGATTTAAATTGAACAAAGGGAAAACAAAAATGATTGTTAAAAATCTAGATCAGGATAAGATTGAAGTATTGCAGCAAAGAACAGGGATTGAGGTAGTTAGAAAGGTTAAATACTTGGGAATATGGCTCTCTGGAAAGAATATTGATTTATATCAAAATAATTACACCCCAGTCTGGAACAGAATAAAAAAAGATTTAGAGATCTGGGCCAGAATGAAATTATCATTCTGGGGGCGAATATCAATGGTTAAGATGATGGTGCTCCCTAAGCTGTTATTTTTATTTCAAACTATACCCATAATAAAAGGCACAAAAGATTTTAGAGATTGGCAAAAGATGATCTCGAGATATGTCTGGGAAGGGAAGAAGCCCAGAATTAAATTTAAATTACTGACTGAAATAAAAGAAAGAGGTGGCTTCTCCCTACCAGACATGAGACTGTATTACGAGGCAGCATGTTTGTGCTGGTTGAAAGAGTGGGTAAAGTTGGAAAATAAAGAACTTCTAGATTTGGAAGGATATAATAACAGATTCGGGTGGCACGCGTACCTATGGTGCGACAAAAAGAGGGCTCACAAGGGGTTTAGTGATCACGTTTTCAGAGGCGCGTTAATAGAGGTCTGGGACAGATATAAAAACATATTAGAACCAAAAACCCCCCACTGGTTATCCCCGTTAGAGATAATGGGGGTAAAGAAAATCAATATGAGAGGAAAGTGGGGAAAATACGACGAAATGGTGACCAATGAAGGAGGAAAGTGGAAAATAAAATCATACGACCAAGTTAAAGGGTTTACATACGATTGGCTGCACTATTTTCAGATCAATGAAATGTTTAAAAAACAGGTGAAGGAAAGGGGCTATGAGGAAAAAGAATCTAGATACCAAAAAGAGATAATAAACAATGAATATAAAAATCTGTCAAAAATGTATAAAATACTGCTGGAATGGAATACGAAGGATGAAGAAGTGAAATCAGTGATGGTTCAGTGGGCAAGGGACTTTGGGTACAGTATCCAACTGGAAGATTGGAATAGGTTATGGAAGGAGAATATAAAATTTACGGCGTGTACCTTACTGAAAGAAAACATGATGAAGATGCTTTACAGGTGGTATATGACACCAGTGAAGCTGGCAAAGATGTATAAGGTAGACAATAAATGTTGGAAGTGCGGACAAAAAGAAGGGACATTCTATCATCAATGGTGGGAATGCAAAAAAGTTAAAAGGTTTTGGGAGGAGGTTTACAACGAAATGAAAAAAATGTTGAGATACACCTTCGTTAAAAAACCAGAAATCTTCCTATTGGGTATGGTAAGAAAGGATATTGAAAGGAAAGATCGCAAACTTTTCCAGTATGCGGTAACGGCTGCTAGAATTGTGTTAGCTCAGAGATGGAAGCAGGAGGAAATCCCAACTGTGGAAGAGTGGAGAGAAAAACTGATAGAATATGCAGAACTTGACAGGTTAACAGGGAAAATTAGATATACCAAAGATCAAAAGTTTATTCAAGACTGGGAGAAATTTGTGGGTTATCTGGAAAATAACTGTGATGTAAATACAACGCTAGTGGGTTTTAAAGAGGCACGGTAAAGACCTAATAAGTATTGTCTATTAAAAAATAATGAAAGAAGGGAGGGAAAATGGCAATATGTAAGATTGGAATGTGTAAGAAAGGATAACTACGAATGATTGTCAGTAACGTTGAAGGAAGTCAAAAATTGGATAAGAATGTTGTAACATGGATAAAATGTATAATTGGTTGGAAACCAATAAAATTTTAAAATGCAAAAAAAAAAAAAAAAAAAAAGAAATTACCAAATGTGTGAAATGCTGTCTAGATTTTTGAAAAAAGAACTTGGAGAAACAATGAGAACTAGCTTGGTCCTAAGAAGAAAAGACTTTGCCTTTCTATATAGGTGCCATGCTCCTGAAGTTCACTGGCCATTTGGGAGTTTTTGTTTTATAGTTAGGGGGATAATGCCTTTAATACTAATTTTTTCTTTTCCACCGCTCCTGACTGCAGTTGCAAAGCCGTGGTTAGGATAAAAGTGAGCCAAGAGGCCATAAATCAGCCAGATTCAAGTTCCTTAACCTTTCATATTAACCTTTCGCATTGATTTGCATGACTGTGCTATGCTTTGCAGCTGTGAATCGTTCTGCAATTTATCAGCTTCTGCTCTGTGAAGTATGCACCCTTTATTGGCACTCTTTTTCTTGGCGACTAAAAAAAAAAATCATTCAGGAGAAATTTACGGATTGGGATATTTGACCATGAACCAAATGATCAGTCACTCTCCAAAGGGAAAGCTGTATGTTTGTGAGTGGGGATACCTGAAGAAGTGTGCATGCACACGAAAGCTCATACCAATAACGAACTTAGTTGGTCTCTAAGATGCTACTGGAAGGAATTTTTTTATTTTGTTTCGACTACGGCAGACCAACACGGCTACCTACCTATCTCTAACTAGAAGTGGGAAAAGGAGTTCAGTTAATGCTAACATACAAAGGAAAACCTAATTCAATTAGTTCTTTCCTGGAGGGAAAAGGGAGCCAGGAGTTAAATCCATCTGAGGGTTTAAAATATTATACCCACTTATACATGTACAATCAGAACCTTATTCCAGCAACACTCTGACAAGCATCTCTTGCTCTCTTTAAAAATTGGTTTGTTTAATGGGAACCATTATATGAACATCAGAAAAGTCCTGCTTGATAAGACCAAAGGTCCAATGAATCCAGAATCTTGTTCTTCATAGCAGCCAGTCAGATTCCACCAGGAAGCCTACAAGCAGCACGCTGAAGGCAGCAACCCTTCCTGTTTTTGCTTCCCAGCAACTAGCTATCAGAGAGATATAATGTCTCTGATGATCTTTCCTTTTGTTTAGCCAGATGGTATGAAACTATGAACGGTACTCTGATCTCTCTTACACAGCACTAATTCCACTGGTGAAGGAAGTTATGCCCATGTCAAAAGGGCATGAGGGATGGATAGTATATTCAGGTCCTAAGAGTCATTTGAATGGCCAATTCCTTCTCACTTACTAAGCAACTCTAGTAATTTGTCCTTAAGTGCTTAGAGACACTGTTGTGTTGTCCTGTTCTCTACCCTGGGGATTGCCAAGGGAATATTTAAATAGATTTGGGGGTCAATGCAAGGTGATTCACACTCCCCACTCCTGTTTAACTTGGCATTTGAAGAAAGTCATCAGAACCAGATTAGAACTTTTGATGTTGGTGTTCATCTGAATGGCAGCCACAAGCCTCTTGCAGATGCTGATATAAATTTAACAGCAGAACATTTGAACACTTTTGAGGGACTGCTTCAAAGATGGACTTGCACAACAACAAAAATAGGTTTGAAAAATATTGGGAGCACATCCCACTTCTCAGTAATTAGTGGAATCTGGATGCTAAGAAGCAACACAACACATTGTCAGTGCTAGCTTTGTACTTTGCATCTTTACAATGACAGCTAAGGATGGAAGGATCTGTCACTTTTGGTTCTTTCAGTTTCTCACTTTTCCAATCTTAAATTCAATTCTCTGCATTTCTATAGCAATTTGTATTGTGCCCCCCCCACAACCATCAGGAAAATCCATTATTTTCATGTGTATTTCTCCTAATGCACACATTTTTGCAAGCATTTTCTCCTAATATAATGCATCTTTGCATGCAGTTTTCACTTATTTATTTTTATTCATGTTTTCCCCTAATATATGCATTATTGGAAACATTGGCTGGAGAGCTGCATCACAAACTTTGGATAAGTGCACATTTCAAAGGATGGCTGTTTTTCAGTTCTCATGTTGTTTCAGAAAGTTTGAATTTGAGAAATTTGGCCTTAGATGTGAACTGAATTTCTTCCTCATTCCTAGTGCAACATTCTATCCCAGACAAAGAGAGCAAGACCAATCCGTTTTACCTACTAAGAGGTACTCATTCTCTCCTCTGCCCTGCTTCTTACTTTGACCTGGGGCTGATTCAGACTCCACAGACAATAGGAAGTGCTGGGCTTCGTGGAGAATCACACCAGAACTTTATAGTATTGTTAAAATTAAAACCAAGCTGCTTAGGAATCTAAATCCTATATACAAAAGTGGAGTCACAGATACCTAATGTGATGCTTGCTTATGGGAGGATGGTGAAAATGAGGCAGGGCAAAAATAGTGACAGATATTTAGCAAAGGGAATATTCAAGGCATCAATAACCCAACAGTCTTCATTCATAGTAGTCCTGGTGTGCAACTTGGTCATCCAACATGAGTATGGCATGGAAGACTAATCAAATCATTCAATAGATGGTTTCCTTTGAAGTTTCCCTCAGGGTAGCAGGCACTTGTTAACCAAAACCTCCTACAGTTTTATTTTCCAAAGCAAACGATGAGAGGTCTTAGCGCTGAAACAATCTCAATCTATTTTCAAATGGATTGAAATGGACAATGCTTGCTGCTGAAAGGGCTGGCCAGGCCTTCATAGCAGATCCTGCTTGTGTCTCATACTTTCATCATGTGCAAAAGCAAATTCATACTAGGCCTCTGTAGTGGTTTGTAGTGGAATGTAACATCTCACCACTCTGTGCAGGAAACACAAATCATGCACATGGTGGTGCCCAGATACGAGCAACTTGTTATGGGCAGGGAGCCAATGCAACACAAAAAAGGCAGTGCTCAACTCAGTGACCAATGCAACTGCAATCTGCAAATCAGGAATGGAATCCTCTGCTGCCAATTTTCTTGCGTTATAGCAGGCACCCCCAAACTTGGCCCTCCAGATGTTTTGGGACTACAACTCCCAACATCCCTAGCTAACAGGACCAGTGGTCAGGGGTGATGGGAATTATAGTCCCAAAACAGCTGGAGGGCCGAGTTTGGGGATGCCTGTGTTATAGCTTTTGATCCAGTGGAGGCATCTCCTAATAGAAGAGAAGAGGCTACAGTGGAAGATTGGGAGGTGTGTGTGTGTGTGTGTGTGTGTGTGTGTGCCTCTTATGTCAGTGCCTCCTTTCCTGATCCGAAACCCTCCAGATATTTTAGACTTTAACTCCCATCAGTCCCAGTCACACAACATGGCTGTGAGGCTGAGGCTGATGGGAGTTGTAGTCAAAAACATCTGGAGGGCCCAGGCTGACGTAGGCTGCTGTAGATCAAAAGCCATTCCACATGTAGAACAGCAGCATTGGATTTCAGCCATACTCTTATTCTTGATCCTGCTTTTTAGAGCATTGCAATAAATTATACACTTTGTATCTTATTTTAAAAGCTTAATATGCCATAGCTTTTGTTGTTGTTGTTGCATCTGGAAGCCAGCATGTACACAGTGGTTTCAAGGAGACAGCAGCAGTTGTCATAGAGTCAGGGGTTGTGAAAATGGGTCCCGGAGGCATGGGCGCGATTTCATTGATGTCAGCAGTTCTACTGGAAACTGTGAGATTGCCCATGGCTAAAGTTGAGTGGGCTCATAAATGCTTGTGGAACGCGAAAGAATAACTTCCACAGCACATTTAAATAGTGCTCTCAAAAGTTCCCAATGAGAAACCAAAGCCTGGTCCACATTTGTTCAGCCAAACTATGACATAAGAATTTAATTCCACCGAAGTAGCACTGGCACTTGGCAACATCAGCCCACCACCATATACCTGCAGCACTATATTGTTACCAGAGCAATGAGACAAGTGTGAAGCAATTTACAGGGCTTTACAGAATAATGGGACCATAGGCATGTTGTTCAACTTTTGACAGAACCCGAAGTTTCTCTGGTCCCCCAAGGTTGCATGAAGTAAGCAATGTTTACAGAGTGCAGCTTCACCATTCATTTGAATGGCAGGTATAGTTGGCAAAGGGCACGGAGAGATTTTCTGGGGCAAATGCTAACTATAAGAAGTAGTTTAATAGCAACTATGAACAGGGTTCTTGAGGCCGGTGTGAGTAGCAACTCATAAATCTGGAACTGATTCTCTGAGGTGCTGTTGAATACTTTTAGCTCCCACTGAAGCCATTGGAATCTAGCATTTGGCACTTCATGAGTTTGGTTCAGCAACCTCACCAGAATCATTTCATATATTGTAGTAGATGGAACTGATTTGGCTGGGACTAATTAAATTTGATTCCAAAATGGTCATTGTCATCTGACTTAATATGGAATGCAAACATGACTGAACGGTACAAATTAAAAAAGGGAGCAATAAGAAGATTCATTTGTCTACAACTCCAGCAATAAATAAATAAATCTAAATTTAAGAATCTTAAGGCAATGATTATTTCTTTGTTGGCGCTAATGTTCGCACGATCACATTCACTTAAACTATGTCATCTGGGAAGGGTTGTAGCTCACTGGCAGAGCATCTGATTTGTATGCAGAAGGTCCCAGGAGCAGTTTCTGACATCTACAGGTAGGCCTGGGAATGTCCCCTGTCTGAAACCCCAAAGCGATGTAGCCATTCAGTGTCAACAATAGTTAGATGGACCAAAGGTCTGATTTTGTATAAAGCAGTTTCCTATGGGAGGAATTCAGTGCCACTCTATGGTGATCGCAAGCGCAAGCATTTTGGTTTCTTCCCCACACTGTTCTGGGGGTTGTCCCAACTTTCCAACTCAATTCCGGGTGTGTGGGGGTGGGGTGGGAGGGGAGAGCTCAGAAAGCCCCATTTTGTAAGCAGAAATCCATGTGCAGTGCATCTGCTGATGAGTCTCCCTGCTTGAACCTTCCCCTGTTTTCCTATGTTCTTCCTTACAAGACATGAAAGCTCCTTTTGTTTTGGAGCAGTTAAATAACAAACACATCTTAAATCTGTAGGCCGGCCATTTTAATTCTGGATACCATGGAGACAAAATTGGGGAATGAAAATTTTTTATTCTTATCATTGATCCTGAAACAAGAACCAGGGTGTCGTATTTGTTCCAGTTACAGGTAGGTAGCC
This sequence comes from Podarcis vaucheri, assembly GCF_965113315.1. Lineage (NCBI taxonomy): Eukaryota > Metazoa > Chordata > Lepidosauria > Squamata > Lacertidae > Podarcis > Podarcis vaucheri. The sequence goes on along the minus strand of NC_138759.1, from coordinate 54,734,133 downwards.
ATGTTGGTCTGTCGTAGTCGAAACAAAATAAAAAAAATTCCTTCCAGTAGCACCTTAGAGACCAACTAAGTTTGTTATTGGTATGAGCTTTCGTGTGTATTCTGAAGAAGTGTGCATGCACACGAAAGCTCATACCAATAACAAACTTAGTTAGTCTCTAAGGTGCTACTGGAAGGATTTTTTTTTATTTTGTATTTGTTCCAGGTTAACCTATTGTGTAGTGCTCGATCCAGTTGTGATGCACCTAGTTCTGTAGATTTGGGATGCAGGAGACATACATTTTTATATTTCTTATCTGAGCGCTACAGTTATATCAGTAACAATAGCTACTTAATGGATGACTGGTGAAAATTCTTAAGTCAGTTATACACTTGGTGCAACTGGTGATCTATGTAATTTTTTCTGTTACAAGCAACTGAGATTCTTTCTGCTGTCACAGACTTCATGCTTGTACTCTGGAAGCTCCTATACTGATGCTTGCTTTTCCTGGCTGAATCTGCCTATTTAAGTTTCTCCCAATGTTTCTCATTATGACAATTTTAACTTCAGTTCTGTACTGTCCCATATCAGTTTGCAATTTTTTTTATATCCTAATGAAAATTTATCTGTGACTTTCCTCTAATATGCAAAGGCTTGCACATGATTTTGCCTTGCACACACATTTCTGCAAAGCAACTCACCCAGATAGAATGCATTTTAAAGGTTGTTTTCTCCAATAAAAGCATTTTAATGCACACCTGATCCTAGTATACACATTCTTGTTTTCATAACTTTGATGGAAAACAGCACTGCAAAATTCAGAGAAGTGTGAAGGATGGTTGTGTTTTGGTCTGTGTTTTGTTTTGGAAAGCCCAAATTAAGTAGATTCACCTTTAAGTGAGAACCAAATCAACTTTCCCCCCATCTGTATATGATGCTGAATCCCAAATGCAAGAAATGAATGAAACTGTATACTTTTGTTTTTAAAGGTACCTTTTTTGCAGGTTCATTCTAATACCCATTGCATGATCTAGGATGGTCCCAGAAGGAGTGGACTAGCATGAGGTGTGTGTCTGTGGATGTCTGTGAATGGCAGAGATTTGATTACATTGGGTGCATGTTCATTTCCCTTTAAAACTACTCTGCTCCATAATCTAGCTTTGTGCTTTTATCTACAGGGTGTATAACCAGCTTTATGCCAAGGATTTGTTAAATGTGTTAAAACCAATAAAATAAATTAATAACCCTGACAAATATTAAAACCCTAGCCCTTAATACCACTGTATCTCTGGTTATCAAAAGCCAGCAAAATGATGAGGAAAGTTAACTTTCATTAGCAAATTAGAATTCTTGCGATCAGTTTTGCATAATCACATCTAGGTTTCTTTTGACTCTCCATGGTAAAAGGAGCTGCTATGCCTTTCTTTATTAAGAACCACACTTTCTGCGTGCACACACACAAGGAGCTTTGCACATTTACCTCTCTACAGGAGGGGAATTGCCACACAAAGACAGAAGACGATGCAGTGAGTGCTAGCATCCTTGATTTCCTGCTACTTACATGAATAAGGAGTAGCTAATGAGTGACAATAAGTAAAACAGTAGCTATGTGTTCTACCTAAGCTAAAATTAATCAACGTAGTATTTGCAAATACGAAAAGACTTATTTGGCTTATATCACTGTTCAGCCCCTCAGATCTTGTTTCTTCACCAGTTGAGTCAAGCAGCAGTGACTATTTTTCAAGTGGAAGCAGCCGAAACACCAAATTAGGCCTGGCCAGTTTGAATAAATGCTCTGTGCTCTGTAGGAGAAGGCCCACAGCTTTGCTTCCCATGATTCCCCAATGCAAGCAAATGGCTGTTCCTGACTCAGTAGATTTGATACTTAGTAAAGCTCCGCTAGGGTATTCCCAGTAAGAGGCTTGCATGGGATCTTTGTTCTTCTGATTAAGACCGCAGTGCAGCTGTTTCATGCATGCTATGGCAAAGGGCACTGAAGCAGCATTTGAAAGCAGATATCCAGAAAAAAGGGAGAGGTTCATGAGATTTATAAAGGAAATTGGGATTTAAGTAATACTTTTGTTCTTGAGGCATTTAATTTGGGATTTAGGATGTGTAATGAAGACCGAACATATTTATGACATTTATCCATCATCATCGTTGTTATTACATTATCTTCACCATTACCACCAAGGTTTCTTATTTTGCTGCTGAAGCTTCGAGGCCAATTTATGAACAATGATATTCATGAACAGCATGATTTTTGTCAGAATCAAGCCTGTATTCATATTCATCCTCGTCGTGTGAATAAAAAACAGGTTCCCCCCTGAGGATGTGGGGAATGTCACCCTTGTGAAATCCATATCGCCATTTAGAAGTCAGCTGGGGGAACAACTGAGCTTGTAAGCTCTATTTGGTGTTGTGTTTGCTGCTGGAGAATCAAACCACGTGTTTGGAAATTGCATGGAGTAAACCAGTCTGTGTTGACCCATTCAACCATGTTCTATCACCATAGCGGTGAAGCAATGCCATTTCTACCATGCAGGTATCATGGAACCTTTGGGTGCATCCAGAGAGAGGTTTTGAATAGAGGCAGATGTATATTTGGAGCACACCCATCTCTCACAGTTTGTACACTTTTGTGCCTTCGACCATAGTAGTCCCTGGCCTATCCTATCTGCCCTGTGAGGCATGGTGGGCATACAGTGGCGCCCACCTAGTCAACACGCATGTAGTACCATTGTAACAAAGAGAGAGGGGAAGTACATACATTGTCCAAGTATCTACTTTCCTAGATGTTTGTGCTTGTGCTTTAGTGCACAGTTGTCAAATGCACTACCAGCAAGCACTGCACTCCTAACCACATTTATTTGAAACCAAATGTCACTTATTTCAATGGCATTTACTTTGATTGAAGACTGCTTAGGATCGCACACATAGGACATGACTGAAATTGAATTTACCTGGTATCCGCTACACTCCTGTTTTGGCTTTGTTGAGAATGAAAGCACAATAAAGAATGGGTGGAATCCAGCGTAGGGTATGTGTGCACCTATGCATGAGTTATGTCTGCTTGAGCAACTAGACTTCCCCCCTCTCACCTTCCCCTGTGTGCCCCCCCTGCTCACCCCCTAAACATGCATACCCTCCAACATTTCTCCGATGAAAATAGGGACGTCCCATTCCATAATGATAATTTTACTATTTATACCCCACACATCTTACTGGGTTGTCCCAGCCACTCTGGGCAGCTTCCTACATAAATAAAAACATAATTAAACATTAAACATTTAAAAAACTTCCCTCTACAGGATTGCCTTCAGGCAGCTTGGGGTGTGTGTGTCAGATAACTGCATACCCTCTGACATTTCTCCAATGATAATAGGGACATGCTAAGGAAAAGTGGGACATTCCAGGATCAAATCAGAAACCAGGACGGCTTCTCTAAATCAGGGGCATCCCTGGAAAATAGGGACACTTGGAGGGTATGAACCTGTTCTGGGTATTCACTAACACCCCCCCCCCAGAAGATTTAGGTGGTATGGGGGGCATCCAGAGGGAGGAGAGAGAGGAAAAGTGGAATCTTGCCTAATGTCTTCAAAGCAAAGAATATGATGGGGGAAAACTCTATTTTGGTAACGCTCCTGTCAAAGAGAAGACCTCAGGAAGACCAGCACAGGGTAATGCTGAGAGCAGCACAATCATGGGGATTAAATATAATATAACTGGAGCACTCTCAATGCAGTTTTGACCTCTAATTTGTCAGTGGCATTATTTGGCAATTGAAATGCTCAAAATATAACACAAAGGTCTGTACGTGTATGTGAAGCTTTCTTGAACTTGATCTGCTTTAGGTCAAACAATATGAGGTCAAACATTACAACACAGGTGGCAATGTGAAGTAAATGTGAATATTCTGTGAAGCTTTGCAGAGCATCATGGTCTTCTTCAGAAATGCCATTCTCTGAAATGGGGAGCCATGCTTAGGAAGCAACAATGTCTCCCGATATATGGGAAGCCCAAATATGGCTTCTGGGTGAGGACTGAAATACTATGATGCTGAGAATCAGCATTTTCATAACTGAGAAAACACTTTCTGGATCTCCAGATATTTTAATTAAAGAAATGCAAGCTGCCCACACCCAGGCTATTTTAGCAGTCTGCAGGAAAATCATGCCCCACCCCAATTAAACAGGCCTCTACAGCTGTCCTCTAGTGACTGAACAAGACTTGTGTCCCTAGTTGAAAAGGGTACCCCATCTATCAGAAAGGAGAAGATGATTTTAAAAGATATTTGACAGGCAGATTTAAGGAACAAACTATGTAGAGTCCAGAACCATCATTTTAATAAAACACTTTACTTTTAAACTTATTTAATTCTCTTCTAAATTCCAGCAGTTCATTTTAGGACTAGACTGAAAGATAGCATAAGCTGCTATTATCAAATTTTATAGTTAAGGCAGGGGGATCTTGCAAACTAAAGTTTGGGGCATTAGAAAATCCGAAACTCTAATTGGGGAAAGCCAGTGAATCATCATCCCCCCCCCAATTTTTTTTTGAGGGTTGCATCTCAGTTCTGCTTCAGCTTCACTGGCTTTTCCATAAAGCTATAAATCCAGATTCACTTGTAATTCCTGGTGTCCTAGATTAAATATTAACTTCTATTCCATAGTGATCTTGAAATTAAGTCATGAAGTTATAATTTCAATTTTCAGTTCTTCCAATATACCTGAAGGAGCGTCTCCACCCCCATCATTCTACTCGGACACTGAGGTCCAGCTCCGAGGGCCTTCTGGCGGTTCCCTCACTGCAAGAAGCAAAGCTACAGGGAACCAGGCAGAGGGCCTTCTCGGTGGTGGCGCCCGCCCTGTGGAACACCCTCCCACCAGATGTCAAAGAGAACAACAACTACCAGACTTTTAGAAGACATCTGAAGGCAGCCCTGTTTAGGGAAGCTTTTAATGTTTGATGGACTACTGTATTTTACTATTTTGTTGGAAGCCGCCCAGAGCGGCTGGGGAAACCCAGCCAGATGGGCAGGGTACACAAAATAAATAAATAAATAAATAAATAAATAAATAAATACATACATACATACATACATACATACATACATACATACATACTACAGTTAAAAAATGAATCACATCACTCACAAACCAATCCAATGCTCATTTCTGAGCACAATGATTTGGATTTAAGTAATGCTCCGGCGGGAAGGTAAACAGCGTTTCTGTATTCTGCTCTGGTTTGCCAGAAGTGGCTTAGTCATGCTGGCCACATGACCCGGAAGCTGTACTCCGGCTCCCTCGGCCACTAAAGCAAGATGTGTGCCGCAACCCCAGAGTTGTTCGCGACTGGACCTAACGGTCAGGGGTCCCTTTACCTTTACCTTTAATGCTTTGGTATTGAAATCATTGAAACCCACTGGGAGCTGGACATTCTCCCCCCTCAAATTTCTATGTTTTTGAGCCAGGAAATTTAGACTGAGATCAAAAGATTTAATTTCAGGTGCACCAGGCTGCTCAGTGGTTGTTTTCAAAACAGTAGATCCCCATCCTAGGTCACAAAGTTGTTTTGAGGAGTCTTTTCCATTTCAAATGCAGTTTGCCATGTGGCATGGTGACTACTGCTTTTAAAAATACAAGCCTAAAGTCCCCATAGAGGTGCAGAGAATTTGACAGTTATTTGAATCCTGCTCTTAGACATTTTGCTGCCTGAGGTAGAGCAGAAAATAGCCCTCCCTGCGTTGCCAAGTCAAGGTGCATAATAGCCAAGGCCAGTCAACTTTTTTTTGGCACACAAAATGGGCAATCCTACAGGCACATTCCCCCTCCCTGGCAGCAAAAATACCATAATAGCAGACTAAAAGCACAAGCCTAACCATGTCTGCCCAGACAAAAGTCCTATTGAATTAAATTGGACTAACTTCCAGGTAAATTGGGTTAGGATTACAACTTAAGTAATTAATAATTTGCTGCTGAAAGCCCAAATCTGCAGCCTGATGTGGTTGCCTCATTTTGCTTAATGGTAGGATTGGCCCTGCCTGATCCCAGCATTAATTTTATTCAGGATTTTATCAGGGGCCTAGGAAGTTGCTATACATTGAGCCAGGCCGGTGGTCTATCAAGCTCAATTCACTGACTTGCAGCAGCTCTTCAGGGTTTCAGAAAGGCACCCCACCCAAGACCTATTTGGAAATGTCACAGGCTCCACCTGAAATCTTATGTGCGCAACATCTGAACTCTACCACTGAACTATGAGATAGGAAAATGGGAGTGGTTTTTGTTTTGTTTTGTTTAACGTCAGAACCATAACTACATACCGTGCACAGATTATGTGTAATAAAATCCCGAAGGGCTGATTTTCTCTAGGGTAAGCAACGTCAGGATTTGAAGCGGTGGGAGAGTAAGGGGAAGGGAATGCTTAACCTGTTTCCTTGCCTGTTGCTTCATCACTCTGGGTAACCTGTCAAAGCCATTCCAGCCACTCACCATATCCCAGTCAGAGCACGAAATGTGCACTTGACTCTCAAAAGACTCATATGAAACTCTACTGGGGAGGAAATGGCTGGGTGTGAAGGGTCGACTTGGACTGGAGAAACAGCAAGCGGGGAAGGGTTAAGTCTCTCCCTCCCCCCCCCACAGTGTTACCATTCCAAATCTCCCTCTGAAGCTGCAAGTAGCCATTGGCTTTTGCCACATGCATATGCATAGAGCACGTACTTCTGTCTTCAGAAAGATACAGAGAACATGGAGGTGATTCACACAGTTCCCATCAGCTGTTGTTTCATGGCTAAACCCATGACTGCCTCTCATTTTTGTGAATGTTTGAAAGTCTTTGGAAGAATAAGGGCTTCGAATACTAGGACGGCCCACACAATCTGCACACTGAATCATCCATGGAACCAGGAAACATATGCGTAGCTGATGTGAAACTACTGAAAACGTGGAATGGTATTGGGGGGAATTATACAGTAAGCCCACAATTTATGCAGAAGTTACATTCCAGGAATCTCACCTAAAGCCAAAACCGTGTATAGTCAAAACCCATTGGGTTCAACAGCAGGCGGGATTGCCAAAGTCATTTTCCCCAGACCCCCTCTTTCTGCCCCCATTTATTTATTTACAATTTTTGCCGCGCACCTAAGGCTGAATGCACACAAGTTAAATGTGTGCAAGTTTCAGGCTTACTGTGTTCAATTCCAGTCCATCCTCCAGCTTTCCTTCTTTGGATGACTTTTAGTTGGCTAGAAAGAATACAGAGAACTGCTGCTTGACTCCCCCTTCTTCATCAAAAAAACCCAAAGCAAACCACCAAGTTGTTCAGCACCTGGGGTTCATAGAGAAGTCCCTTATCTCATCTGCCCTCCCCATCATCTGCATCTGAAGATCCAACTTTCCCACACTCCCTGTTGCACATTTCTATCCTAAAGAGACTCGACTTAAAGTTGATTTAGGAGAACAAATCCATCTTAAGAGAACAATACTCTATTAATATTCCAAATGGTTTCAGCTTAGCAGTTTTGCAGCTATTGCATCTAAATATTCCATTGGGATTAAGCAGCCACAACCTAGAATAGAGCTCACCTCTCATGTCCCCCCGCCACAGAAAAAAGCAAAGAAAAAAGCAAGCAAGCAAGAAAAAAAGGGTTTCTTTCTTTTTTCCTGCACAATATGGAAAATGTCTACGAAATAAAAAAGCAAAAGACACAACACACAGAGGCCCTGACTCTACTGCCCTGATAATTCAGGGGGATATTTCAAGTTACAAGTTTGTTTACCTTCTAGAAAAGTTAATTAGATTCTTTTGATCTCACAAGGGAAACCACAAAGTAAATTTTCTTAGAGTCGTAGTGAAGCCAAAGCTGAAGTTACTCTCCTGACTTTGGATATTCATTAAAACAATTCAATTTGATTTTTAATTTAAAGAAAACATTTTACAATTTTCCCTTTGCTTATTATTAAGAACCCCCTTTGTCCTTAGGCTTGGATATAAAAGCTTTCTTTTCCTTCCTAGAAGCCAACACTAGCAGTTTAATAACCTGTCTTAAGGCTGTGTTAACTACACGTACAAACAAGCTTGTGCAATGACAACAAATTTATACTCCTAAAAATATTATGACGAATTAAACTTCTTTGTGTTCTATGTACTAATGATGCCTGAATCAAGCTTACATTTGCATCTTCAAAACATATATTACAACTTCCAAAGAAATCCACTATTTCAAACTCAAAATCATTAAATTATATTTTTAAAGCAGGAAAGTGGCAAAAGTTATTCTCCTTAGTAGGGAGAGCAAATAATTACTTTTTTTAAAACATGTGGAATTCACACTGCTCAGAGACTAATTTTGATCATACTAGCTACAAGATTTTGGGCACCAAGACATGAATGCTTTGCATACATAGAGAAAAGACATCGATAAAGGCTCTTTCATTGTTAAAAATGGACAAAACATAAAAAATAGACAGCAGAGAAACAAAAATAGGAATACCAAATAAAGTGAGAGGAATGATAACAACATAAAAACATTGGTTTTAATATAAGGTGTAAATTACTCTGACCTACATAAAAATCAAAAGAGGAAAAAGATGAACAATAAAATGCAAAACAGTATGTGAATTTTCACAATTATTTATGTAGACTTCAATGCAAAGCAATAGATATGCATGCACGTATTTATATCCAAACCATAAGTAAAATATGCAACTACTCAGATGCTCCCACACAAAACTGGCAAACAAGAATGCATGATTAATAAGTGATAATACATAAGCACCAGCATAAATTTATGTTGATGGATAGTATCTTAGTGTATATACTTAGAATGTTATTATTTTTAATTATATCAAGTGTGAGGTTTTTTGTGTGCATGAGCAGAGGGTTAATTAGATGACAAGTAACACGTATTCTTCATTGTTGCCAATTTTTAATCAGCAAAATGGGCCACACGAAAGAAAGCCAAATATTTGTCTTGGTGGTTAAACACTAACTATTTGAATCTTGAACCCTTGCTCCTATTAGCAATGAGAATGGGCAGCCACTCTGTGCCTTGTAAACCGTTCTATTTACATATTTTTTCATACATTGTATTTTTAATTCCACAATCTCATTTAAAGATAAATGGCCCTGAAAATACCCAAATTTTAGTCAGCTTTTAAAGAATTGTACTCTATCCCTAAATTAAAAATTAAAAATGCCATGAATTGCATTTAATTATTATTTCAATTGCACCGATGTCTTGATCGGTTCAGATCAAAAGGCAAGCGAAACAGATGGTGTATTAGACTCCCTTGTCTTCCCTGCAAATGTTATTTTGAATAGTGATCTTCCCCCACATGATTATTCACTAGTCAGAGAAAAAGCCATCAAATTATTAAGTTAGCTTTAAAAGGCGGGGGGAGAGGAAACCATAAACACCACCATAAAAACAAAATCATTGTCACTTGATCTTTTTAACAAATGAAAGAAATCAGAGAGAAAATTACATACAACCTACAGTGCGGAAAAGATGACCAAAATGAACAATATGCCTCGTCCCTCTTGCAGCTCCATCTTAAAAGACAATGAACTTACCCAGGAAAGAAAGCAAAGTATCAGACCCTACCTTTGGTAGATGAAAAGGAACGGGGGGACTGTGTTCCAAAAGTGTATATGACTTAGACTGCCAATATGGTTTGCCTTACCTTAAAATCTATACATTTCTAACCAAAACAGCTTGGAGCAATTCACATAAAACAGACCCAAATGTTGCCCATTCATGTACAAAGATCAGGTTTCTGTCTCAGCTCAGCCTGTGATATCAGGGTGGGTTTTTCTCTTTTTTTTGGGGGGGGGGATAAAATATATATATATGTATTCTTATGTTTCCAGTCCTTCCAACATACTTTTTTCATCTTAGGAAAAAGGTCTCTTTTTCTGGTGTGTGGAAAAGGTTTCAGACTTGTCAGGACGCTGGTCTTTTCAGTACAATTTAGCTTTCACTTGATCATTTGCAAGGCTCGAACGATTTGCTGTGGTCACCGGCTCTTGATTATGAATATTGTTGCAGATACATAAAGTTTACTACAAGCAGTAAATATGTCAGGTTTTGCCATGAGGTTTACTAATAAGGAACGGTTACATGGGGATTATTAATGGCAAAGATAATCTTTTCAATAAGGGCTCTTGCTCTCTCGTTCTCTCTCCCTCTCTCTCTCTCTCCCCAGGAAAAGCTTAGTTCAGGGGCATTCCTTAACAAGGAAAATGCAAGCATTTGACTCTTGGAAAAGTTTGCTTCAGGCGATGCAAGGAATGTTGGGCATAGGACTTCTGTTCTTGGCTCCCTTCTGACTTAATGTGACTCTGTCTTTCAGCACTATTTGAAATGCCTTTTTAGTTTTATTAATACGTTTGGTTTAATACAGCTTTTTTCTAAGAGTCTTTGACTGTACAAAATTGATGGATTGCCAGGGGACACTTCCCAGTTATTTGCTTAGGTGTTTCCTTGGGTCAAAATAATGGATAATGTGGATGTTGTTAACTGGTGCGCTTTCCCTTTTCATCCGAAGGATTTTGTGTTTTGTTTTGTTTTTTAAAAAGGGACTGTGCACAATCCATCCAAAGTCAGGCACTTTTAAGTCCCATTAATTTCAGCGGGGAGGGATTTAAGCAGGTTGAAATAAATGGGGCTTAAGACTGCTGCATGTTGGCAGGATCATACCCGCAGTTAGGAAGTAAGTGAGCAGATTTTTCGCCCTTGTTTTAGTTATGATGCTGCACTATAGTATGCAATCACTTTCTTGTGACAACTCAACAATTTTTATTTGCTTTGGTATTCATTACAGTGACAATAAATATGTTGACCTCATCTGGTGTTAATGTGGTTATCATATGGTTGGTTGCCCGGAGAATTCTATGCACATTTAACATTAATTAAATGCATCATTATACACTGGGTATGCATGGAAGGGGAGGAAAGACTCATGGAAAAAGCCTTTCCTGGACTTAAATCCTCGTTTAAATTTATTTCCAGAAACTTACTGAAGGTGTTCAGGAGGATAGACAGGCTTGAGTCACTTGAGTCATTTCTCGGAAACCAATATTGAAAATTCAGTTCTTTCTTTAAAAAAAAGAAAGAATGGGAAATTATTATTTAAATAGTTTAGAGTGGCCAGGAGGCAGCTCTCAGTGATTTGATGTAGATCAGCAAAGATTTCTGAGACTCAGTTTTTTAAGAATGGCAACAACAAAATAAATTTCCATTAAATTATACTTCTGAAATAAAGAAGGATCTCTCTGTGTGGTATCTGGAACAGATATGTGTGTGGAAGGACAGTGAGCTAGGTTCAGTTTTCGTATACTCAAAACAAATTCCTGGGCTAACGATTTTTTAATGGCAAGTGTGTATCTCTGGTTGGTTGATCCGCAAGATTCAAGTCTGTGCACCTCTGCTGTTCTGCATGAATTGACTAACCAGTGGAGTACTGCTGAATAAGTTCATCATGGCTTTGAAGGCTATTCATACTCTAATAATATTTTAATTAGGCATTGTTCTCACACATTGTCTTGTTAACTGAATGGTTCTTTAAAAACCCCAGCCAACTGCAGAATCACAGGAAATCCCTACCTTGCTATATTTGATTTTGCTGTGGTTCTGTGCCTTTTCGACAGAGGTGCAATAGGCAGAACAGAGGTGTCTTCCAGCTATCACATTCATATGAGTCTTCTTTCACAGGACTTGGCTGGAGAGTGGTCTGTCCATTGCTTTTTGGGGTATTGTATGGGTCGTTCTGATACCTACAATTCACATGGGTGGCCGTTCATTATTGTTATTATTTATTACCTTTATATACCACCTTTACCTTCCAAGGATCTCTAGGGGGCGTACATGGTTCTCCTCCTCCCCATTTCATTCTCACAACATCCTCACAACCTACCTCCTGTGAGGTAGGTTAAGCTAAGTGATGGTGACTGGCCCTAGGTCACCCAGCGAGATTCATGGCTGAGTGGGGATTTGAGCCTTGCACTCCCAGGTCCTAGTCCAGCACTCTAACCATTACACCACACTGGCTCATGCCAGCCATGCCCCAAATGAGGAACATGCTGTTTATCTGTGGCAGACATCTTAACCCTAACCAAATTCTCTAGACAAATGGACAACCCCTACTTGGGTTACAATTCCCGCACAGGTCTGTCATAATGAAGACATAGACCAGATTGGTTCCCCCCACTGAGAGATTCTGTGATTTTTGAAGGCTGGTTCTCAGCACACACACATGTCCGTTATTTGATTTCTCATCACTTGCTTTCACAGTACAGTGATCCCTCAGGTTAAGAGCTTAATTTGTTCTGGAGGTCTGTTCTTAACCTGAAACTGTTCTTAACCTGAGGTACCACTTTAGCTAATGGGGCTTCCCGCTGCCACGGCGCCACCGCCGCACGATTTCTGTTCTCATCCTGAAGCAAAGTTCTTAACTCGAGGTACTATTTCTGGGTTAGCGGAGTCTGTAACCTGAAGCGCCTGTAACCTGAAGCGTATGTAACCCGAGGTACTTGAAGACTGACAATGTCAATTGTCAAAAAAAAATGAAGGTTAGAAGATTCAGCACAGACAAAAGAAAGTATTTCTTTACAAAACACGTAGTTTAAACTATGGAATTCAGTTCCTCATGGCCACCAACTTGAATGGCTTCAAAAGAGGGTTAGACAAATTCATGGAGGATAAGGCTTCCAATGGTTACTAGCCATGGTGACTATATTCTGCCACCACTGTTGGAGGTCGTATTGCTTCTGAATACTGGTTGCTGGAAACTGCATGAGAGGAGAGTGCTGTTGTGCCCAGGTCCTCCTTATGGGCTTCCGATAGGCATCTGGTCAGCTACTCTGAGAACAGGATGCTGGACCAGATGGACTCTGTTTCCTAAAAAAAATTCAATTCCTCTCAATCATCCTCACACCAGTGTTATGCAGTGGCGTAGCGTGGGTTCTCAGCACCCGGGGCAAGGCAAGTAATTTGCGCCCCCTAACCCATGGATTTTAGCACTCAAGTCTCTTCCGCGCCCCCCCAGATGTTGCGCCAGGTGCAGCAGGCCCCCCTGCACCCCCAACGCTACGCCACTGCTCCCACCACAAGTCTTCAGGACAGCCATCCGAAGGCTGGTGCGGGGAGAAGGTCTCTCCGCCCCACCGCCAGGCTTCGGAGCATCCTTCCGAAGGCTGGCGCGGGGAGAAGGTCTCTCCGCCCCACTGGCAGGCTTCAGAGGAGGTCCGAGGACAGTGGGGTTCCTGCTTCCTCTAGGAGGGCCGGCCAAACGCGCCCCCCAATGTTGCGCCCGGTGCGGCCGGCACCCCTGGCACCCCCCACGCTACGCCACTGGTGTTATGTAGGGGTGTGTGTGCATATGGAGATCCAAATTCAATCTTTCCTTAGTTAACACAGTGTCCTGTGGCACAAGTCACTCACAATCAGACTTATTTCAGTAGCAAGGATCCTGTACGTGGAGGAGTTATGGTACCCTCTTGGAAGATAACTTGGAAGATAACCTGCAGAACAAGGGCAGGTTTAATTTGTGCCAGAGGTAACCAGGGCTTCATCCTGGCAACTGCTTCAGTGCCAGTACATCATGCTGGGACAGATGAAGTAAGGAAAGGCAAAATCTGAGAAGGTGCAAAATGTGCTACAGAGAATCCACACACATCATGGATTAGGAATCCACCAAGCAGCATAGGACAGGGGGAAGTGTCCTAAGGAATGTGGCATGGGCCAGAGAGATTTTAAAAAGAAAATTCACCAACTAGATAGAAATTAAGCATTGCCTTCCAGATAAAGTCTATGAGGGTGTTAGTCTTGAATGCATAGATCCATATATCTCTAGAAGCAGGAAAGCCTGAGGGACACAATTCCCCTCAGGGGCCACATGTCAGTGGTGGGTGGGGCCAGAGGCAAAAGTGAGCAGGACAATGGAATGGGCAACAGGCTATATTCCAGCCACACAGAAATAAAGGGTCTGTACACACAATCCCATGCGCACACATCTTTCCACACATCTCTGTCCGTGTAAGCATGAGGCATGATCACACTTCCAGCAAGGCAAGAGCACTATTCACAGTCATGGATTCCCACAGAAATAGTCATGGGAACTGTAGCTTGTTAAAGCCACTGGCAGTTGTTAAGAGACCCCCTATTACCCTCAAAGTGCTACAATTCCCAGAGTTCCCTGGGCAGAGGATGGGAATAGGGATTCTTGCAGCAACTCTCAGCACCCTTAACTAACTGCAGTTCAGGATGCTTTCAGGGAAGCAACAGCTGTTAATGTGTTATAATAGTGCTTTAAATTTATAGTGTGGATGCAGCTTTAGTTTTTAAGGCATCATAAGGCTTTTTGTTGGTTTTGTTACAACAGATTAAGGTGTCTAGAAACTATGGGGGGGGGGAATCCACCTGCATCAATGTGGATCTTAAGGTGAGTACTGGCTGGAGTTTTCATTTAAACCAGCTTATCCAAAAGAGCTTTCCTACCCATGGTGTCAAAGGCAGCCCTCAGAGCTAAATATAGTGAATGCACAAGGAGAATGCAGAGTCCCTTGAGGGAGAGGCCTGACATCATGACATGAGATAAACAGAGCTGAATGATACCAATTAATTTCAGAGGAAAGAGTTTTCTTAAGGACACTGCTCCTCTATGTCCCAATTGATGTCTTTATGTATATATATCTCTCTATCTATAAGAGAATTAGGCACGGCGAGTCTTTCCTGTGTCCCTTCCTCTTCAGCTTCCGCCCTTCCTTCCTTTCTGCCCATCTTTCATTCAGTCGCTTTCTCTGCTGGGCTCTTTCTAACCTTCCGAACTTTATAAAAAAGACTTCAATCATGGGGTAAAGGCAGCCCCACATCCTTAGCATTGGCTTCATAAAGAGTCCTCACACAGGTCATGCCCTATCCCCTCCAGCGTTCCTTGTGGCCCGAAAGCTTTGTTTTCCAAAGGGGTGGGGGAGAGTGAGGGAAGGCAAGAGGTAAAGAGGGAGCAAAAGAGAAAAAAGAGCTTACAGCATGGTTAAACAATGCCAAATTTTGCCAGTAACAAATACAACATGTTCACTGTTTTGACTCTGCAGCTTTATCCTGCAGGGGATAGTGGGTGTGGAAGTGATAGAAGGGGGGAATGGAATGATAAATTCACTTTGAAAGTAGGCTAAACCTACTTTCTTTCTTTTTCTAGAGAGTGAAAGAAGGCTTGCTGAAAACGCGCCCCCCCTCAATAAATGCTGGCGGGGGGGATTCATAATTACGAGGAGTAGGACACAAGGAATTATACTGTTGCAGAACTCAAGATCTGTAAATTGAGAAAGCTACACCAGGAGGATGTCCTTCACAACAGGTTGAGCAAACTTTTGCAAGAGAGATAGAGAGAAGATTGTAGAGGCCAACTCTGTAGTGCCCCACAATATAAGAATTCAAATAAACAAATAAATCTGTTTTTAATATCCTAGGCCCCCTTGTCCATTTCTCCTCATCAAGTGCAGTGCTTCCTTTCATGGGAGAACCATAGCAGAGAGTATCTCTTTTACCTGAGAGGTAAGCACAGGTGAAGGTGACTAATCTCCACTACCCCCACATAAAGCCTAGGTTTAAATTTCCAAACTTCAAAGAAGAGCAACCAAAGTGTAGGAAGCATTCAGAAGTGTGTTGGTAGAGGTAGAACACAGCTAACATGGCTAGTCTTCTTCCCGAAACCATGAAGTCTAGGGAGTAGACAGTATTAAGCTAGATCTCTAGGAACATATGTCTGAGATTAGTTTAATTCAGGCCCTGGACTGCTACAAGTCTTTCTCCTGGACTTGATGGGCATTATCACAAGGAATCTAGAACTTGGCATTTCCACCACTCCAATCCAAGTGAGGGAGCACAGAAGCAAATTGAAGTCAGAACATAGGAATGTAGGAACCCGCCTTATACTAAGTCAGACCATTGGGCTATCTTGCTCTGTCTATACTGAGTAGTTCTCCAGGATGTTAGTCTCTCCCAACTGCACCTGGAGATGCTGGGGATTGAACCTGGGACCTTCTGCTTTGCAAGGCAAACACTCTGCCACTGTGCTATGGCCCTTCCTGCAGCTTTGTACTACAAGACACATCCACTGTAAACAGTGTAAAACCTTATCCATGAAAGACAATTGCTTTGAACAGCGAGGAACTCAGGGAGAACTGTATGTAAGTGTCCTCAGTTCCCCTCTGCCGCCGTCTTCTTCTTCTTCTTCTTCTTCTTCTTCTTCTTCTTCTTCTTCTTCTTCTTCAATAAAAGCCAGCTAGTGAGTTCACAAGGTCTTAACATCTCTACAGAACAACAGCTCAGTGACAAAGTTCCCAAAGTCACCTTCCAGTAGCTGAGCAGGGCAGAGAGAAACAGCGTGTAATACATATGACAGCAAGCAGAGCATGTGCTGGGCACTTTCCTTATATTGTTACACTCCTGGAAACTCTTGAAACACATTGTAAAGGAAGAAGGCCTCCTGGGCTTGGACTCACCATTAGTCTCATCAAACAAGCCAAGCTTTGATGAAAACAACTCATTACCCAAAGTAGGGAAGAAACATGTCTGATGTTGTTTACCATTGAGATCGCTCCATTGCTCCTTCCAAGCCGCCTGCGGATATCAGCAAAGAGGGGGAATAAAAGCCACCATTATAAACTTTCTGTCCTTAAGGTGAGGAGTTTTTCCTCTCTCTCCTTTATTTGGTTTTGGTTGTGGAAAACAAGTTTTTCCCAAACACTGACTAATTCAGCACTCTGGGTCAGCTCCAAGGTATGAAGTGGCTTGTGAACAGATTGCCTCCAATGCTCAGCCTTGCGCCCCCACAACCTTTTTAAAATATATATACATGACATTGTTTTCCTGTGTCTCTTGGCTCATGGACTGGTGGTGGAGCCTGTAAAACAAATAAGTGGCTACATAATGACTCTCATGCCACAACGGCATCTCATTTCCCCCAACACCATCAGCACGGTTTAGCTGCCACATTGACGCCTCCTGAGTTATAGATGTTGTGTTGTATTGTTCAATGACCCTCTTCAAATCTTTGAAAGTACGGAGTTGAAATGTTCCTAAAATGTTGCTGGGCCTAATTAGAATGTAATGTAATCAGTGGCATGAGTTACACAAGGCATGTGAGCTGATTCGAAACAAGGGTGAGTGAAAAGGCTGCTGTCTTAAGCACATCTACTTGAGATTATGTTCTGCTAAAATCATTTGGCTACACTTCCAAAAACTGTGTTTAGGACTTGCACAAATTGTATAATAAGATACATGAGTTTCTCTGAGTACATCTACTGAAAGCAATTCATCCCTAGGATCAGGTTTTACAAGATTCATCACTTGACAAGATGAATCACTTATGACAAGATTCATATGGAGGAGGAACTCTTTTGTGAGAAGTAAATAGCTTGCATTTGTGCCTTGTATATTACTGAGGTTGAGTGCCTTCATGAAATTCCCAAGAAGGTGTGTTCTAGGTTGCCTTTGAAAACTCTGAATGACTGGGGGTGGGGTGTGGGGAGAACTTTCATGTCCATAGGCAGTGTATGTTGGATCAATCCATCAACTAGAAGGATTGGGTCCGGCATCACATTTGCTGTGTGTGTGTGTGTGTGTGTGTGTGTCAGTATCAATACTCAGCAGAGTTACATCTTAATGCAGCTCCTTCCTTGGAAGCATCTTTGGGGTTGAAGGTACACACAGTAGGCAATAAACACTCATGGACACCATAAAGATTCAGTCAGGTGTAGAGGTTTACTTAACAGGTATAAAAGCGTATTTGTAGTAAATATATACAGAGATTCACCACTGCTGTGGTCAAAGCATGCTTAGAGTCCAAGAAGAGATGAATACTCTCTCTCTGCTTCTCTCACTGCAAGACGCAAGCAAGAGACTCACAATAAGTTACAACAAGTTACACAGAACCATTGTTAGCAGCACTTCCTATCACACTGGACATGTCCAAAGAACAGTTCCCACCGAAAATGTCCTTGCATAGACAAAACAACCTCAGCCTTCTGCTGCTTCTTGAATCTTCTTCTCTGTTTTCTGTTGATTTTCTCACAAACAGAGAGAATACCCAACACTCCCTCTCATTTTTACAGAAACAGTAGGAACCATGACCATGTACAGAGTGCTTACACATCACGCACTACAAACCCCAACATTTTAACCAGTGATGGTGATAGCTATACCCAGCTCCTGGTAGTCAGAAGTATTAACTTCAACAGTGTACTCATGCTTCTGACTACCAGGAGCTGGGCATAGCTATCACCTCTGGCTGGCCAGCTCTGGACTAGAGGGATCTTGGATCATCATTATCACTCCATACCCTACTAATAATGTTTATAGAGTTGCCTCTGGATCTGTGCCTTCCATATAGCAAGGCATGGCAAAGGCTTGCAGAGATACATTCTCTGTCCATCATACTCCCAGAACCCAGAGTCTTAAAATGGCGCCCATCTGAGAGGTGCCAGAACTGAGTTCCAGATGAAACAAAGCCCTGATATTAATTATGATCAAATCAGTTGTGACCTTGGAACTGGCATTCTGTCTTTAACAGACGATCAGTTACAGATAGGTAGCCGTGTTGGTCTGCCATAGTCAAAATAAAAAAATTCCTTCCAGTAGCACCTTAAAGACCAACTAAGTTAGTTCTTGGTATGAGCTTTCGTGTGCATGCACACTTCTTCAGATACCTGATTTGCGGGGGTGAGGCCGGGGAAGAGAAAGAAGGAGAAAGAACTCAGATACAGGTGCTACTGGAAGGAATTTTTTTATTTAGACGATCAGTTTGTTTGTTTTTAAAAGTTTTTATTTAATCCCATCCTAGGGCATGGGATACTACTGACTGCTTCAGGCTGCTTCATGGGAATGCCAACATTGATGAAAATACAATACGTTTTGGTTTGCGTAAGTGTGGTGGTGCCTGTTTAGCCTTATGCTGCCAACCAAGACTGGTGAACCTCTGTCATTCTGAAATGTCTGAGAGTCCTACATCGTGAGGGTGGAGGAGTACACCGGCCCATCATTTCCCCATTCCCAACCCAACTGTGCCAGTCACTCTGTATCTATACTTTTGTGGTTAAAAATAAAAATATTATTTGAGCTGCTATCTGTCCTCCACACAGCACTCTCAGTGATTTTTTTACTCTAGCTGGCCAATAATGAGGTGCAGGATATTAAAAAAAACAAAAACCCTCCTTGCCTGCAATAACTACTGTACATTTGCTCATAAGGCAGAATGGATCTTGATGAACAATGTGGTTCTAATATCTGCCCCAATGAAATCAAAGGGGGATATTTTCCCTTTCTTTTTCTTCATCTTCTGCTTCTCTCTCTCTCTTTTTAAAGTTTTATAAAAGGAGTTAACTTAATTTCAAGAGCCGGTGTGTTTTTCATTAGCAACGCAGCCTTTTGAAATCTGTCTGAAGAATGCCCAGCAGAAAAACAGAAACTGATATACAGTAAAAGGCTTTGCCTGGAGATGTCCCCTGTACCATGTTACCTTTTGCAGTGCAATGGCTTGGAGGGAAGAGAGATACAAGGGGAGAGGCAAGCCACATCGCTTCTCTGCAGCCTCAGTGTCTTCTCGGGAGGAGGAGCTCAAGCACGATCAGGCCTTAGGACTGAAAAATCTGCAAACCCTCTTGTCTGACTTTTTTTTTTTTGATGGAGAGAGAAGGGATGGGCAAATCTGTCAATTCTGATTTCTCATTTTCCTGATTGTAAGTTCAGTTCTTCCACATTTCTGCATCAGATGGTGATATTTAAAAAAATGTTCTCGTGAAAATAATTTGAATTTCTTCCAATATGCACAATTCTGCCTCTCGTGCATCTTTTTGCAAGATACTAATGTTTGCATCTTCATGCATTCTTTACCCTAGTAAATGCATTGCATGGCTAGAGAATGGCATTGCAAAATTCAGAGAAGTGCGAATTTCAAAGGATGGTTGTGTTTTGGTTTGAATATTGTTTCAGAAAGTGTGAATTAAGTCAGTTAACTTTTTAATTCGAGCTGAATCAAAATTCTCCCCCAGCAAATCCACTGGGGGCTCTGCAGACTTTGCTTGTTGTTACTCAACTGTAAGAGAAATGTAATAGTTGAGCTTTGATGGTAACAAAATGATGTTCTTCCAGAAGGCCTTAGCTACTGCCTTCAACAAGTCATCTATTTGGATTAGAGCTTTTTTGGAGGTGGGAGAGGGATTGGGGGCAAGGAAAGACAGGACAGGGCTATCATCATATACATCTAGCAAAGCACATGCTTCACAAAGAGAGGGCAGAATTCAATGAATGAGAGTCCCATCAGTAGCAGCCCTGCACAAGGACTCCTGCTTGTGCAATGGGGCTGTCCCCATCTCCTTCTCTTGTGCTCTCAAAATTGGGGTTTTTTTTGGGGGGGGGAGGTCAGGAAAATCCCTGGAACAGCACATGGTGGGAGGTGGGAGGAGAATGGGGGGTTGTTGTGATGGAAAATATATTTGTGTGAGGCTTCCTGTGATAGATCAGAGTATTAACTGCTACTGGATGAACAAATAGTCAGATTTGGTGCAAGAAGGCAGTTTCCTTTGTCTTCAGTGAATGCATGACCTGATATGATGTGTGTGATCCCTCTGCTAGTGTACATATCTCCCCCAGCAATGGCTTAAGAACTGATGGAATGTGACACTAATCTGAGACTGAGCTGCAAACACATATGAAAGGCAACAAACAGACGGGCCTTTCAGATGTTGGACCGTCATCCACCCAAACAACAAGGAAGTGTGTGTGTGAACGGAGAGAAATCTTGGTGTTTTCCTCTCCTACTTTCCCCTCCCTATCTTTTTGCTTAGAATCATAGAATCATAGAGTTGGAATAGACCACAAGGGCCATCGAGTCCAACCCCCTGCCAAGCAGGTAACACCATCAGAGCACTCCTGACATATGGTTGTCAAGCCTCTGCTTAAAGACCTCCAAAGTAGGAGACTCCACCACACTCCTTGGCAGCAAATTCCACTGTCAAACAGCTCTTACTGTCAGGAAGTTCTTCCTAATGTTTAGGTGGAATCTTCTTTCTTGTAGTTTGGATCCATTGCTCCGTGTCTGCTTCTCTGGAGCAGCAGAAAACAACCTTTCTCCCTCCTCTATATGACATCCTTTTATATATTTGAACATGGCTATCATATCACCCCTTAACCTCCTCTTCTCCAGGCTAAACATGCCCAGTTCCCTTAGCCGTTCCTCATAAGGCATCATTTCCAGGCCTTTGACCATTTTGGTTGCCCTCCTTTGGACACGTTCCAGTTTGTCAGTGTCCTTCTTGAACTGTGGTGCCCAGAACTGGACACAGTACTCCAGGTGAGGTCTGACCAGAGCAGAATACAGTGGCACTATTACTTCCCTTGATCTAGATGCTATACTCCTATTGATGCAGCCCAGAATTGCATTGGCTTTTTTAGCTGCCGCGTCACACTGTTGGCTCATGTCAAGTTTGTGGTCAACCAAGACTCCTAGATCCTTTTCACATGTACTGCTCTCAAGCCAGGTGTCACCCATCTTGTATTTGTGCCTCTCATTTTTTTTGCCCAAGTGCAATACTTTACATTTCTCCCTGTTAAAATTCATCTTGTTTGTTTTTGCCCAGTTCTCTAAACTGTCAAGGTCGTTTTGAAGTGTGATCCTGTCCTCTGGGGTGTTAGCCACCCCTCCCAGTTTGGTGTCATCTGCAAATTTGATCAGGATGCCCTTGAGTCCATCATCCAAGTCGTTGATAAAGATGTTGAATAAGACCGGGCCCAAGACAGAACCCTGTGGCACACCACTAGTCACTCTTCTCCAGGATGAAGAGGAACCATACAAAGCAACCATGCTTCACCTTACAAAGCACACTGAGGATCTGATGGATGCTTTGACATGACACACATTTTTGTGCTGCAAATACCATCATGCTCTAAATTATTTAATGCCTGTATGAAGCTGCTGGAAGGAGTCAGATGGAGATTTGGAGCACAGTGTTATCAGTATGCTGAAATAACTAAATAAATCATCAGCAACAGCAGCAGCAACCCCCGTCAGCAAAGCAAGGGTGATGGAAGTGATAGTTCAACAACATCTGGATGGCACTAGGTTGGGGAACAATGCTATGGAGACACTAATGGTTGGCTGGACAAACCTAAGTCAATAGTTTGCAGTAGGGTTGATGTAAACTGATAGGGATGGGTGACAAGAAGTTCTGGAATTCACACATCCAAAAGTCCTAGCAGTATGTAGTAATGATCCACAGAGAACGTCTGTTACCTCTTGCTCTTTAGGCTCACTCCTACAATCATTCACAAAAACTGAATCTCTGATACAATGCAGTTGATTGCTTTCTGAAGTATTCCTGTGGAGCCAAAAGCAAAATCTGAGTTTATCTCAGCTTCCTTTGGTGGTCACATGAAGCCAATTAATGACTCCATTAATTCAGTATGGGAATAATGCCATGGTTTGTAGAGTTAAGGAGATGTCAGTGGTTTTGATTATTATTGAACTTCCTCTCACATAATTGATAATTACACAGTGGAAGTGTCCTTTTTTTGTTGTGAATTACAGTGAACAAGAAAGAAAATAAATAAAATAGTTCTGTGGTCTTCTTAAATTCTGTGGGCATCCTGAGGATCATGGAAGGGAGAAAGAGGGAGAAGAGACCAGAATAGCTGTCATGGAATAGTTGACCTTTCTGGCCCTCTGATCCTCCACTAACTTAGCTACTGCAAAACCAGCTGTGGAACTAGAAACTACTTTGACGTCATGCCTGTAAGTTCCTAATTAGTTAATTTCCCAAACAATATGGGCCCCAAGTGGCTTAGCTTCACCTTTTGCCCTGGGCCAACTCACCCAATTTAGTGGTTCAGGGTTCAATCTTATGTCAAGGAAAGACACTTCTTTTCACCTCATTGTATCCTTATGAATCGGCCACATTATGTCATTTCTTCGTGTCCTGCTTTAACTTTAAACTGGTGTGCTACCTGGAGTCAACCACATGCTCAATGTCCCTAATTACCAAGGACTTACAGGTAGCCACATATTTAGCAGTTCACTTTAACCTCCTGGTTAGGGCAAGCAGATCTGCATACTCTTTAAGAGGCTACAACAGGTGTAGGACTTAGTGTAATTGCAGAGATGCCTTTTCTTCCATTTTTTCATTGGTGCACTGTAGAACAACAGGGTGATGCAGAAGTTGTAGGATTCTGGACATACAATTTAATACAATGTTTCTAATGCTCTGTTCACATGTCATTCTAATTGTTTCCTTTGGATCAGTCTGTTAGCTCGGTTGTTGAAGCCAATGTCTATTTATAAAATGTTAAACCTTGGTTATCAAAAATATTCTTTATTTGCTCTGCCTTTTTTCCTGCTTTTATGAATAAAAAGTAATGAACAAGAGAGAGACTTTACTTGCAGTGTTGCTAATTTTCAATTTTATCTTTCACTTTTCTATGACAATAGAGATTATTTGATCATGTTTTATGCTTTGGTGTAGAAAGGTAGCATAGAAATGCTTAAAATAAAGATGACATTTTTAAAGGGAATTTTTTTTAAATGAAATTAGTTATTTATGAACCATAATGAATCTTTGCAGCATTCTTGATGCAAGCTGTGATTTGTTCATGGACCCTGGTATTGTTTAGGTAAGAAAATAAGCATACCAGATGGTTCTACTTCAACAATAGCAATTTGCCAATGGACATTTGCTGCTGATATTTTTAATAGCACTTGAATTGCCAAATATAAGCCTTGAAAATATTCTTCATCTTCTTTTTAGTGACAGAAATGCAGGATTTAAGAGCACTGGAACTATCATACTAGATAGGCCAATGTCCAACAGTGGGCAGGGCCAGTGAGATGTCACTAGGAGGCATTGTGTAATGGTGATTGTCACCGCTCTGTAGCTGGCTTAGAATGTGTTAATCAGAGGGGTGCAACTCTGCTACTTCTCTTTATAATAAATTGGTAGATCTATCTTCCTCAGTGCTGCTTGGCCTTCTCCAATACGTTAGTTAAAAATGTCCTGTACAGACATCTTTATTTTACAAATAGCAGTTGGGTTCCACAATAATTCAAGTGCAACCCACATGTTCCTTTTGTCCCCCCCATGGTTTCAATAATTACTACAGCTGTACCAGTTACCCCAACACTGCTTTGCTAATCTAGACTCTGTGACATTTCCTGTTGAGTTGAACTGAACAAGTGGAAGATATATCAGTTCTGAAAATGCTACCTTGGAAGCCTCAACGACCTAAATTTGAGGGCAAAGCCTTGGAAGACACTGAGCTGCAGTCATAGATGGCAGTCCTCCTCTTCCTCCTCTTTCCTGTAATGCCAAGTGAGGCATGATCAGGCTACAAGTTATCTCACCCCTGCTTCACACCCTCTGCTTCCATTGGTGGGAGTAGGGAAAGTCATGAAGTCATAAAGGTCCCATCATGTGGGGAGATGTGGCGAGAGCAACATAATACCAGACTACACCCTGATTTGGGCACAGATGGGCATGTTTTGGATGACTTATCTATTGTCTGCAGCAGCTTGGAAGTCTGGAAATAAGGCATGAAACAAAGTGGCCATACACTTGGAAGAAATAAAAAAAGAAACAGAAACAGTTCAATACTTTGTAGACAGACTGGTGGGAAAGAATATCAATGTTCAAACATCACATTAACCCTATGGTTGTACGGCAAGATAATATGACAAGGTAAGCATGCACTTGTGGGTCATCAGACAACAAGTATATCCTGGTACCATCAGCACTGCCCATGTCATATTTTTCTAGAAAATTCTTTATGTCTTGCCTTAGCTCAAACAATCCTCCAAAGAGGGTTTGAAAAGACACCATTCCAACCTTCCTCAGATGATTTTTCTTGGAATGTCCACACAGGACTCATTCTTTTCATGGTATTTTTCTGCCATGCAAACTCAGCCAGCTATAGACAAGAGTTACTTTGTTATGCTCATTAGAGTCCTTTAATTGGATGAAGAAGAAAAAAAAACGGACTCTTCTTTAAGAAGTTTCTAATTTAATAAGTGAAATGTCAAGAAAAAATCAATGAAAGTCTGTTTCCATCTTGCGCTATTATGTACAACATTACACAGCTTTTATGTTCTGTTTATTGGTTTGCTTTCTCCTTTCTTTGTTTCCGAAGCATTTTAAAATGCGTAAATTTCAAGAGAGCCAAGTTGAGAGGCAACATTACAAGAGATTCATTTGGCTTCACTGGCAAAGGAAAAGTATCAGAAGACCGCTAACAAGACATTCATAGCTACAGACTACATGGGGGTATGGAGCTGAGGTGAAGGGGGAGCTGAACCCCTGACGTTTACTGATTGTGATATTTTTTTCCTGAGGTATGAAATGTTCGTAAATTGCTGCAGAACCCCTGCAGTGTTGAGAGGGACTTGATCAGCCAACCTGGAAGGAGAAAACCGCAAGCAACTTGTTAACATTATTCCCCCTACAGAGAGGGAGAAAGAATGCCTTTTCCAGTTCATAAACGCAATCTGGTTCACTGGAGAAATGCTTTCACCCGGATGTGGCAGTTTTTATAGGCGTGCGAATATGAAACAGAATACGCAAAGGAAAGTATTACGGTTTAGAGCCTGATAAAATATGGTGCCACCCTGTTCTGATCTCCCTTAACCTCTGTGCATTGTGCTCAGAATCAAAACAGGACCAGCAAAATGAGAAAGTTATGCTTGAAACAAGAAACTCTGAACATGCATGCTGACACTGTAATATGGTGCCCAACATTTCAGGAGTGTGAATATCAGTGTACAGCTCAGGGGTTGAACAGCTGCTTTTCATGCAGGTTCAATCTCCAGCATCTCCAGGATGGGTAGAGACCCCTGCCTGAAATCCTGGGAAGCTGGATAACTTGTAGGCTTCCAGATGTTGCTGGACCTCAGCAACATCTGCCCCAGCGAGGATGGTCAATGGCCAGGAATGGTATTTGTAGTTCAACAGCATCTGGAGGGCCACATATTAGCCATCCGAGTTGTAGACAATGCTGAGCTAGACGGACCAGTTGTCTGATTCAGCCTAAGGCAGCTTTCTTATTTCTTATTTCTTAATTAAATTTGTTAGTCACTTTATCCTGCCTAGGGCAACCCAAAGCAACTTGCATGTTGAGACCCCGCAGCCACCCCCTCGTTGGAAATAACTCACACAAGGCCACAGATATTAGGTTTATGTAATTGGGCAAATTTTGGCCACAACTTTATTGAATTACAGAATGTGAGCAGTATTGGCTTAGGCATTGATTGGACCTGACTAGATCTGACTCCTGCCCATTGTGCAGGAAGTCCAGTAAGGGTAAGCCACCGGTAGGGGGAGCCCTGTCGATGCGAACCAAATCAAGCTCCCCCTGGTGTTCCTGTCGGGGTCGTGTCAAGGCCCTAGCCCCCCAACCGGGCTTCGGACTAGATCAACACCCCTGGATTCCTTTAACAGAATACCCTTAAGCATGGAGGGGCAGGTGATAGCCACACCTCCCCTCCCTCTCACAAGGTCAAACAATGCCTAACCGCAACCCTAACAAAGTTGTGACGATTGCTGCGAGGTAGGCGAAAACCAAGTGGCCAGTGCCAATTTGCCAAGTGGAAAAATTCCTACCAGGCCCCTCGGACAACCAAGGCGACCAGCCGAAGTCCATAGCAAGGTCATTGCCTAACCTGCAAAACTAACCTGCCTAACTTGCCCCCCCCCCAGCCAGCGGATTGGCTGGCCAGGCTCTGACATGGCCGGGATCCCCCAGGCAACGGGGTACAAAGTCCCCCGCCCCCGGTGGGGAGTGGGTGGTCATGGGGTCCACCGCAACTCCTCCCCACTGGGAAGTGGAACGGATTTACAAGCAAGCAAGCAAAAACAACTCACATAGATACATTAAAGCCAAGGAGGGAAAGCAAACCTCACAAGTCTCAGACAAAACAAGCCTCAGTCTAAAATTGCCAGCTCCATTTCTAATGGAGGCTTTGTGCCACATATCTGGTATTCATTCAACTGATTTGGCTTCCCACACAGCTGGAGTTGCATGCACTACAACACCCAAATGCGCACCTACTACAGGGAATTTTTTGAGCATATTTGTCAAAGTCAGTAGGGAAAGTGGGCAGGAGTGACCAGGCAAAAGTTTATCCAATGGAAAGCAGTGGAAATGGGGCCTAGTCAGAACTAACCACACCCATTGATTTCAGTGGGATTAACTTGTCAAGATTTACTGTGGCTGGGTTTTGCTCCGGACATGTGCATGTGGGAGTAACAATTTCTCTCACATTAACCTGTCAGATGATCTGGGAATATTTTGCTCCATGCCCCACCCTTTCTGAAGCAGAATCTGTCAGGGCACAGACTAGGGCCTTGCAACAAATCCTACATTTTGCAATAGTCTCTTTGGAGAAATCTATCGGGCTTCTTGGTTCAGTTAGCTTTCTGTTTGCCAAGGCCTTCAGTTGATTAAGCAGTTGATCACAATCTGACATTATTTTTATGTTATTTAAATGTTTGCTACTTTCATGTTACTTTCATGTTTATATCTTACTCTTTGTTTACCTGAACTTTAGTAAGAGTGCAGGGAGGGGACTGAGTGGGAAACTGGCAGGTCTGTGTTTTGTGGGAGTTTTTGGTTACTCCGGTGCTATCATTGCAGTTGACTCTAATCCTGGACTGAGTTTTGTTTAGTGTTGTGGGAGCTTTTATATTGTAATCTTATCTGCTTTGTATTGGCTGTCTGAGTTCTAGGAGAGGTTTTCAAAGGACAGGGAGCTGTGGGGCTGGGTTGGTTGCCGCCATTCAGACACAAATGGGCAAAAGGGTATTTGGGGGCAGAGGTCTGATGTGACATTAAAGGACAAAGGCTAAGCATCTGGGGCTATTTCTCCTCGTTGTCATGTTTGCAACCCCCTGGAGCTGAATTGGTTAATAAAATCAGAAATCTGCCTGGATGAGTTGGCTGTGTGTGTTATCTCATCCCAGCTTTGTCCTCCAGGTTTCAGAGTGAAGACTTAAAGGGAAATGAAGCAGGGTCATGTTGGTCTATTATGAGTCCCTTTCCCTGATCAGGTGTCCTGTCCAGGCATAGTTTACATTTTCCAGGTTCTGAGTGGCAGGACTGGGATTCTGTTGATGATCTGCCAACTCTGAGGTGCTTTCTGCTGTGAAAATGGATATCTCCAGATAAGTGAATATGGGAGGACTTCTATCTTCACACTAAGGCCTTCTTAGTGTCAACTGACAGCTTTTGGTTGGCCAAAAATGAGGGCATCCTTTTGGATTTTCTACCTCAGGCACTAAAATATCTCGAATGATCTTTACCAAGAACTGGGGCACTTGCAGACTACCTGTTTACTGAACATTATTCCTGATCTGTTTGCACAAAGTCTTCAGGGAAGTTGCCAGCCGTTTAACGAGTATTCGTTCGGAACTGTTTGCCAGGAGGTTATACAACACTGTGTCAAACAACTGTTCCAGTGCAAATTCCCCATCACTTTCCTTACCACAAACACTCCTTTAAAAAAAAAAGCTGGTTCGTTGTGCAAGAGCACCAAATCCAATTGCAGAGTTTGAAATTGCAGCAGAATCCCACCCACAAAATAGTGACAGTCTGGCTAGCTCCTTGTGCAAACAGAGAGTACACCACACAGAGGGGGAAGCCAACATGATGCCCTGCAGATATTGTGGGTTACAATTTCTGTCATCTTCCTTCAGCATGGCCAATAAACTGGAATGATGGGAGTTATAGTTTACAGCATCTGGAGGGCCCTGCATTGGCCGCCTGTGCCTCACAGAATGTGCTCCAGAAATGAATTCTGGCCTGGTCTCCTTGTGCTCCATGCAAATGGGAAATGCACCACAGACCTCACCCCTGTCCAACTTTCTGTCTATAGTCCTACCATAGCTGTCAATGTTTCCCTTTTTTTTAGGGAAATTTCCTTATTCTGAATAGGATTCCTCACAAGAAATAGGTAAAAGTTGACAGCTATGAGTCCTACCCCTTGGCCCCACAGTGCCAACAGTGGCCCCAGGATATCCTGTCAGCAGATATCAATATCCAGAGCACCATTAATTGAAATGTCAAAGGGAACAACAACACAGCTACATAAAACCCTAAAACGTACCAAACCACCCTGGGGGTGGTTGGGTGGGGGGAGATTTAGTTGGATGGTTTTGGAAACCGTGAAAGGAAGTGAATTAAATGATCCTCTTCTTTCTCCCTTCAGTCCCATCTCATAAGGAAAACTGTTATTCGACTGGAAATTGAATTCACATGAAGGTAATTAGAGAAGCCAGCAAACTTCTGATTACATTTTCTCAGGAAAAATGAATGAACAAATGAATAAATACAAACAAAACAAAAATATAGGACATCCTGAGAAAGGAAGGGTTCGTTGTGCAACTGTTATCTGTGGTTTGTGGTGGGGGGTGGTGGAGATAGGCATTGCATTCTGCTCCAGAACAGATTCTGCTCTTGTAATAAGGAAACATAGCCATCAGGATTAGCAGCAATTCATAGCCTTGTCCTCCATGAATTTGTTTAATCCTCTTTTAAAGCCATCCAAGATATTGGCCATCACTGACTCTGGTGGGAGTTAATTCCATAGTTTAATTAACTATGGAATAAGTTAAGTATGAATAAGTACTTTCTTTTGTCTAGTCCTGAATATTCCAATGTTCAGTTTCACTGAGTGTGCCTGAGTTCTAGTTTTATAAGAGAGGGAAGGGAGGGGAACCCCCCCACTTTCATGCCATGCATAATTTTATACACCTCTATGAAGCCATTTCTTACTTGTCTTTCCTCTAAATAAAAAAGGCCCAAATGTTATAAGCGTCCCTCACAGCTTACATCTGAGTAGCCAAGCATAAGCTTGTCTCATTATTGTGGCACAAGCTTTCATAGGCTAAAGCCCATTTCATCTGATGCAGAGGAGTATCATTTGCTATCTCGTTTGATATTTTGCTCAATAGCTCGTTGAGCAACGGGCCTTACCTGCTTCCATTCTAGTCTATTTTTGCTGTTTCCAGGGCACCATACTTTTCTCTCCACACAAACAAGATTTTGTTTGTGGAACAATCTGGCTAACTTTAGAAACCAGCCCCCCATTTCCAAAACCAATTTTAAAGGGATT
This sequence comes from Podarcis vaucheri, assembly GCF_965113315.1. NCBI lineage: Eukaryota > Metazoa > Chordata > Lepidosauria > Squamata > Lacertidae > Podarcis > Podarcis vaucheri. The sequence continues at coordinate 54,704,002 of NC_138759.1, read as the reverse complement.
ATAGTGAACCACTTGTAAACTATGTCCAATAATAAGAGGACTTAGAACAGGGGCTGTAAGAGGGTCTAAGTGACTGTCCTGGGGACTCAGATCATTTCCTGATGGTTAACAGCTCCTTCCCCCAACAATCAAAATGCAGTGATTGGACCTTTAGGATTCAAGCGGAGATGTGTGAAAAATTGAGAGAGGTTGATGCATACCAGGTGGCCGATTTATATTTCCTACTATCGAATGCTTTTGTTGGCTACGCAGGCACAATGCATCTATGTGGCCACTTGAGTTTGCACAGTGCCATATGTATAGCTCAAACCTGTATATTTGCTGATACCCACACCTATGGGAAATCAAATGCTACCAATAAATAGCCGAATTCTCTGTATTTCCCAAAATCTACAAGGAGGCTGGTGCTATCACCAGTTCACTGTAGCTTCAATGACTGTAACTAACTGCACAGCAAAAAAAGCTTCTGGAAATCCTCTAGAAGCAGCAGAGCAGAAAACATCCTGTTATTAATATCATTTGGATAGCTGTGCTTGGAAGAGGGATCTCCGTGGCACAGACTGAAAATGCTCAGAAGTGAGTGAGGCAGAGAGGTACAATGAAAATTAAACACAAAGAATTCCAAGGGATATATCACATTTTATGGCCACCTCATAGAGGCCTTTGGGTGTCACACTGCTTGGTGGCACATAAGGAGCTAATTCATGTGCTACATGGGCTGAGAACACAAATTGCTCCCTAACCTACAGTGAACAGATTGAACCACACACCCCAGAAATGAAAGGTGGACATCCTTCAATTGAGTGAAGGCACTTTTGGAAGATATACTAGGTGTGGAAGCTTCAATCTCTGTGCCTTGAAGGCCACAGAAAAAGTATGAAGCAGGTAAATAATCTTACACAACACCTACACCCCATCTTTTCTGTTTTTGCTGCCAGGATAGGTTTTTTTTTTTTAAGCAGGGTGAGCTTTTCATATTCTTCCTCTCACTGGCCCCAAAGTGTGGCCATGGACTTTTTAAACCATTTGAATCTGAGACATGAGATTCTAGTAAAATCCAAATTTGATGTAAGTTGCAGGGGTTTTGTACATCTTGCTTCAGGAAATGGGATGCAAAAGGTCATGCCAGAAATGGGACAAGCTACAGTTTTGAGAATTATGTGTGTAGGAAAGAACACAGGTAAGAGCAGCAGTCAACTGCATCTAAAAAACTTCTTTCATGTCAAAATGGCAGGCTCAACCCAGCCTTCCCTGTAACATGATTTTTCCCTATGGGTATGGAGATGGTTGCTTTGCTTATTTTAATGAGAGAGCATTCAAACATGACACCCCCCCCCTCAACTGAAATGGGACAGTCCAGGGAAACAAGGTGCCCTCACCATTGCCTCAGGCGGCAAATGTTGGGGGAGTAGGAAGTGGTGGAAATCTGGCCTTGTGCTCCCTAAGCTAGTCTCTTATCCTCAGATGTGGCAGAAGCAGTCACAGTTAAAGCAAGATTCAAACATCAGCCTGGTTGGCTTCTGTGGTTTATGATAATAATAATAATTTATTATTTATACCTCGCCCATCTGGCTGGGCTTCCCCAGCCACTCTGGGCGGCTTCCAAAAATATATATTAAAATACTGTAATACATCAAACATTAAAAGCTTCCCTAAACAGGGCTGCCTTCAGATGTCTTCTAAAAGTCTGGTAGTTGTTGTTCTCTTTGACATCTGGTGGGAGGGCGTTTCACAGGGTGGACGCCACAACCGAGAAGGCCCTCTGCCTGGTTCCCTGTAACCCCACTTCTTGCAGTGAGGGAACCACAGAAGGCCCTCGGCGCTGGACCTCAGTGTCTGGGTAGAATGATGGGGGTGGAGACTCTCCTTCAGATATACTGGACCGAGGCCATTTAGGGCTTTAAAGGTCAGCACCAACACTTTGAATTGTGCTCGGAAACGTACTGGGAGCCAATGTAGGTCTTTCAAGACCGGTGTTATGTGGTCTCGGCGGCCACTCCCAGTCACCAGTCTAGCTGCCACATTCTGGATTAGTTGTAGTTTCTGGGTCACCTTCAAAGGTAGCCCCACGTAGAGCGCATTGCAGTAGTCCAAGCGGGAGATAAGCAGAGCATGCACCACTGTGGCAAGCCAGTCTGTAGGCAGATAGGGTCTCAGCCTGCGTACCAGATGGAGCTGGTAAACAGCTGCCCTGGACACAGATTTGACCTGTGCCTCCATGGACAGCTGTGAGTCAAAAATGACTCCCAGGCTGCGCACCTGGTCCTACAGGGGCACAGTTACCCCATTCAGGACCAGGGAGTCCTCCACACCTGCCCGCCTCCTGTCCCTCCAAAACAGTACTTCTGTCTTATCAGGATTCAACCTCAATCTGTTAGCCGCCATCCATCCTCCAACCGCCTCCAGATACTTGATTTGGCTGGGGTGCAGAGGGTGCCATTTTGTCCTTTGCCTCAGGCAGCGAAACACCTTCTTCCAGCCCTATCAAGGAAGGTATTATCAACAGATTCTGCTGCATGTATAAACTGACCCTGATCCTATGATTCAACTTTTGTGCAGTAAGAGCCAAATCTCTGACTAGCATACACTTCTAATGGCTGCCGGCCAAACCCATACATGTCGCCATCTTCTTTCCTGGTTCAAACGAAACTAATAAAAAGTAGCTGATAAAATAAGCAGGGCCGGATTTTAGTACATTGCACGTCATCAGTATTTTCACTGGCAGCTCATTACTAAAGCTGTGGAAAGCACAGAAAGTAGAAAGTGATAAATAACCCATATCAAAAAGTTGCTTGCTTGTAGATTGTGGGTTGCATGATTTGTGCCTGGAGAGCAGCAGTGTAAATGGCACTCGTTTGAGCCTGTTTTAGTAGCATTTTAACAGTAGAATCATAGAATCATAGAATCATAGAGTTGGAAGAGACCACAAGGGCCATCGAGTCCAACCCCCTGCCAAGCAGGAAACACCATCAGAGCACTCCTGACATATGGTTGTCAAGCCTCTGCTTAAAGACCTCCAAAGTAGGAGACTCCACCACACTCCTTGGCAGCAAATTCCACTGGCGAACAGCTCTTACTGTCAGGAAGTTCTTCCTAATGTTTAGGTGGAATCTTCTTTCTTGTAGTTTGGATCCATTGCTCCGTGTCCGCTTCTTTGGAGCAGCAGAAAACAACCTTTCTCCCTCCTCTATGTGACATCCTTTTATATATTTGAACATGGCTATCATATCACCCCTTAACCTCCTCTTCTCCAGGCTAAACATGCCCAGCTCCCTTAGCCGTTCCTCATAAGGCATTGTTTCCAGGCCTTTGACCATTTTGGTTGCCCTCCTCTGGACACGTTCCAGTTTGTCAGTGTCCTTCTTGAATTGTGGTGCCCAGAACTGGACACAGTACTCCAGGTGTGGTCTGACCAGAGCAGAATACAGTGGCACTATTACTTCCCTTGATCTAGATGCTATACTCCTATTGATGCAGCCCAGAATTGCATTGGCTTTTTTAGCTGCCGCATCACACTGTTGGCTCATGTCAAGTTTGTGGTCAACCAAGACTCCTAGATCCTTTTCACATGTACTGCTCTCAAGCCAGGTGTCACCCATCTTGTATTTTTGCCTCTCATTTTTTTTGCCCAAGTGCAATACTTTACATTTCTCCCTGTTAAAATTCATCTTGTTTGTTTTTGCCCAGTTCTCTAATCTGTCAAGGTCGTTTTGAAGTGTGATCCTGTCCTCTGGGGTGTTAGCCACCCCTCCCAGTTTGGTGTCATCTGCAAATTTGATCAGGATGCCCTTGAGTCCATCATCCAAGTCGTTGATAAAGATGTTGAATAAGACCGGGCCCAAGACAGAACCCTGTGGCACACCACTAGTCACTCTTTTCCAGGATGAAGAGGAACCATTGATGAGCACCCTTTGGGTTCGGTCAGTCAGCCAGTTACAAATCCACTGAGTGGTAGCATAGTCAAGACCGCATTTTACCAGCTTCTTTACAAGAATATCATGGGGCACCTTGTCAAATGCCTTGCTGAAATCAAGGTAGGCTACATCCACTGCGTTCCCTTCATCTACCAGGCTTGTAATTCTGTCAAAAAACGAGATCAGGTTAGTCTGACATGACTTATTTTTCAGAAATCCATGCTGACTATTGGTGATCACAGCATTCCTTTCTAGGTGCTCACAGACTGTTTGCTTAATGATCTGCTCCAGAATCTTCCCTGGTATTGATGTCAGACTGACTGGGCGGTAATTATTTGGGTCCTCTCTTTTCCCCTTTTTGAAAATAGGGACAACATTTGCCCTCCTCCAGTCTACCGGGACTTCGCCTGTTCTCCAGGAATTCTCAAAGATGACTGCCAGTGGTTCTGAGATCACATCTGCCAGTTCTTTTAATACTCTTGGATGCAGTTCATCTGGCCCTGGAGACTTGAATACATCTAAACTAGCCAAATATTCTTGTACTATCTCCTTAGTTATTCTGGGCTGTGTTTCCTTTGCTGAATCATTTGCTCCAAATTCTTCAGGTCGGGCATTGTTTTCTTTATCGGAGAAGACTGAGGCAAAGAAGGCATTGAGGAGTTCAGCCCTTTCTGTGTCCCCTGTATTTCCAGTACTTTCCAGTGTATTTCCAGTACTTCCAGTACTTTCCAGTACTTTCCAGTGATGTATTGGCTAGTCTTGGTAGGATTTGAACAGTACTCCCAGGGGTATTTTTGAATAGGTCCTTTCCTTTCCTTGATCCCCAAGGCCTCAGCAAGAAAGGCTCCCTTTGCCCCTACTCATGGACTATGTGCGAAGCACTAGAACACTGTATCCATTTCTTTCAGATTTAGATCTAGCAGACAAATTGTATGGATTCATAGGCATATGTATGGTGCTGTTGCTGTTGCTGTTTTCTTTTACTTAGCCCAATAACACTTGTGCCTCTCCACATGAAATATTGCCTCCTCTAGAGTAGCTGGACTTTGCACAGCAGAAACAATTTGGAGGAGAAATCTGATGTTCAGAGTAAGATGTTCTTAGCTCCAATTCCATTAGTTGAAAAGTTGGTGTCTTTGGATGCAATTCTGTGTGCATTTACATGGGGGTAATCTTAAGTGAACACACTGGGGCATACTACTGAGTGTTATTATCAGTAGTACTACTACTATTATTTCCCAAAGGAGCCCAGGAAGGCAAGCACATTAATTTTTTAAAAATACATTTTAAAAGCAGTTAAAGAAATTCTCTTAAACAGTAATTTCAAAGTTGCCAGAAACAGTATCTTTTAGCCATCAAATGACTAGGTAAACAGGAATGTTTTTAAATCCTCCTGAAAGTCAATAATGAGGGAGGGAGATGCATCTCACCAGGTGGAGGATTCCAGAAATGGGAAACCACCACTGAAAAGGCCCTGTCATGGGTCAATGCCAACCAGGCAGCCCCCTCCCCACACTGTGTTGTTAATATCTTGACTCACGACTCAAAGTTGTAGCTGCTTTAACTACTGACTTTTTATGTTTCTGCATTACTGTGATAACTTTTGCACAACTGTGATAACCAGGATATAAATATATATTTTTAATTATTGCCACCGATAAATAGGGTTGTGGAGGTTGCCAGAAAGATGTGTGTCTGAAAGAGAGGGAGAAAGAGAGAACTAGCAGGGGCAGAACAGTAATGCATATAGGTCATTTATTTAAGCCCTGGGGCCAGTCTGGTGCAAGTGCAGCTGAGTACCAATGATATGGCAAGTGCGTTTGCCAAACATCCAGAAGTCACGTGGAAGGAAGTTTGACTCATGGAAACCAAACTCAAATCTCATCCAGAGAGTTCCAAACAGAGCTTGTTGCATATTTGGCAACACACACAATGCAAATCTTTCCTATGTTGTGGTATCAATTTGAGCCATATAAAATACAAACTGGTTTTCCTGAATGACCATTGAGCCTCCCCAAAGTCATGACTTGTATGATGCTGTATTTTTCTGCCCTTATAATTTATCAGGCATTATCTGTTAAGCCTCATGTGATATATGTTCCATATATATGTGATGTGGTGTGTGTGTGTGGGGGGGGTACACACACACACACACACACACACGCATCAAAGGTCAACATCAATGTGGTTTCTGAGTAATTTTGCCCCATTAAAATGTTACCAAAGGCAGATGTTCCAGCAGGGCCCACAGGATTTATAGAGTCACTCTCCAAAGAACATATTAGCAAGTATGACTGTTCTTCTGCTGAATTGTTTGCACTCTGCTTTTTCAAAAGCCTCAGTGCCCACCCCAGATTAAAGCAGCATGTTGAGCCTCCAATGAAGATGCCTTTCAACGATGCAAAACCACTAATGAGAAAACATAGACAAAAGGACAGCCAGCTTCCTAAGGCCCCATTCCTCAATTCTGAAATACCACCCGGAGTCTTTGGTCGCATTGACCTGATAGACTTGGAGGTTTCTAGACCAGGAAGTTGTGTTTTCCGTAGCCCCGATATCTCCTACATTTATAGCAGAGACACAACAGGAAGAAAGAGAGAGGAACTGGAGAGCAAATTGCTCATTTTTTTGTGTCAAGCTAGGGAGACCTCATCTTCCAAATGTTCCAGTAATTAGCCTCACTTTCTTGGCTGGTGTTAATTTGTTCCAAGTATTTGGGCTTTAGATCTAACCATGGGAACCTTGCTTCCCTGCAAAAGCCTTGCCAACTGTTACTAGACTTTTTACCACACACATTCAGGCCAAAAAAAGCACAGCTAATGACAGTGTTTGCTTTGCAATGTGAAATGTATTTGTTATGAATTCAGTGTCTCCTAATGAAGGAGGGGGAGGAGAAAGTGAAGGAAACTTGTGCGTGTGCATGATGCGTGTGACCCTGCACACCAGGGCTATTACTAAATCCAATTCACAAAATCAAACCTACCTAAAATGAACCAACTTCTTTGATATTTGATTCCAAATACTCTTGATCCCTCAGCTGTGGACATGCCTCAATTCCTCTGTTTTCAAAACATATCTAAATAGGAAGGATAATCAAGATTTTGCCTGCTGTGACTGTTGGGTCAGACTCTCCTCCAAGGTTGAAGCCAGGGATTCACAGTGGGAGAGAGAATTGCTCTCATGGCTAGCCTCAGAAGAACCTTGCCAACTCAACGAAGGCTCTTATTTAAGCTCTTATTTAAGGCTCAGCCTGAAGATGACTGCTGCTGTAGCAACCTCTAACTCTGGTCTCATGAAGTCTCCAGCCTGAGCCCTGCATGGAGCTGTCCAGGGTAGTCTTGCCTGTGCTGAGGTCAGTGCTCACAGCAGATCAATGTCCTTCATAGTATTTTGTTGTTGTTGTTGTTGTTGTTGATTTTTTAAAAAGGGCTACTTGCTGCTGTTAACATTCATTTCATGAAAACAATTTACTCACTAGAGTGTTGCTAATGATAAGAGTCTCCAGTCATAAGGTTTATGTTAGATTCACAAACATCAGAGCCAGTTAGGCCCTGAAGCAAGAACATTCAGATTGGCACATTGACAATAGACTTGAGAATGTAAAGAGGATGAAAAGTAGTGGTATTATCCAATCAAGGCTTCTGCAGGACTCAACGCCCAGACAGCCCACTTTCATATTGACTATAGCTGGATAGAAAATGAAATACTTCAAGTTGGTTTTGATCTTCTGACTTGTCACTGTTTTTGTGCATCCATCTTCTTCCCCTTTTTATTGATTACACAAAGAAATGAATAATACATAAAACTCCTATTTTGCTTTTGAATGTATGATGTGCTTCACACACATTGTCTTGTAATTCTTACAACATCAATATTGCAGATAGGAAGCTGATGCTAAGACAGGTTGTGAGTTGCCCAAGGCCATTTAGCGAACTCACAAAAGAACCAATATTTGACCCAGGACTTCCGATTCACAACTCAGAATGCTATTACAAACTATTTATCAAATATTGTTACTGCATGACAAATGCTGGTTACTATTATATTTCTGGAATGATGGGTGAAATCCATCCATTTCATCTGGAAATGAACTGGGTCTGTCTCTGAGTTTATTTGGAAATGCTAATTTTTTTCCTGAGAACTCCCCAAAGCTGGGAACTATCTAGGCCTGGAAATCCACTCCACCATTTCCAGTTTCCTTCCCATTTCCTACACCTTTCACCTGCTGCTAGGGAGGAGGCAGGGAAGAGGTACAATGACAACAGAGAGGATTATCAAAAGGGTCTTCTTTAAATTCCTGACTCTTTACAAGCTACTGAGTTCGCTTGGGCATACCATCGCTGAAGGGAACTCTGAAAACTGTAGTTTTGTACTCCACCTCCTCAATGTCAGTAGAATATCACAAAAGTTGTAAGAATTACTCTGCTGGATCAGACCAGAGACTTGTGTTATCCAGCATTTTGACCAACGTTGGTGAGCCAGTAAATGAAAATGAAGGTCCCTTTGGCATTCAGAGGTTCATGGTTTTAATTCATGGACGATCCTTTGAGGTATCATGGTTAAGAGCTGTTCATGGGTATCCCCCCCCTTCAATTGACTAAAAAGCAATCACATGGAGCAGAGATGGTGAATTTTATGAGCCAAGGATGTTCTGTTAAAGAAAGCTTTCCCCCTATCAGCCCTTAAGGTATTATATATTTCTATTCCATCTATTTCAGATCCGTACATAACAGTAGAGATTAAATATGGCAATGACACAGAGACTGTGTATTTTGTCTTATGTGAAATAGTAGCTTGCAATGTCTTTTACCCAAGACTATTTGACAGGGTTCTAATGTTGCTGCTTCTAGCCTTTCAATTTGGTTTAGTATGAACTTGACAGCGAACCTGAGCCATAGGTGTTGCTGTCCTTCACCTTGTTTCCAGCTTATTTTATAAGAAGGATGCACACCAGTCTTACTTAATCTTACCAGCTGAGAACGGATTTTCTGAAAATGTCTATTTATGGTGTTTTTTCATATTTTCTGTAGCCTTGTAATGGCATTTAAAGCTAAGTGTGGTTATAGTCCCGGCACGGTGCCCCACCACAGAAACCACCTCTTGCAACTTTGCTCTTGGTCTGAAAGGGTTTAGTTGTAAGCCGGCAGCATTCTGGCGAAATGATCTTGCGGTGTCTTAGAAGCAAAAGGAGAGATGAGGCAGACCATGGAAAAGTGGATTGAGGGTGACCTTTCTATGTAAGTCTCCATCACAGGAAAATAATTGACTGTTACCTGGCCACAGAATTATAATTACCTGCCCTCTGAAATACATAAACAGCAGACGACATGGCCCAAAGAGATGATGAGCAGTCAGGATAGAGGGATTTTGCATATTCCTTAAACATAAAAGAGATCTCATCTTAGCAACAGAAGATTGCTTTTGACAAGCAGCCTTTGGACAGCCTTTCTTCTCGCATTCAAATGAAAAGAATCTCTGCCCCCACCACATGGCTAAGAAGTACAGGAAACAGTTCTCTATTCTATTTAGCTCAAGGATTTTCTATTTTGTTTTCAAAATGTAGTATGTGCCAGGCGCTGAGAACAAGATGGCATTTTACACAGGCACAACGAAGAACAGCACTCCTGTGATAAATGGAACATGCAGCAAAATACTGTAGTGTGAACCAAATGCTCCTGTTCGGGGTGCATGCCAGCCAGCCAAACCCTTTCCAGGACACTCCATTCTGTTCTTTCTCTTAAACAGTTTTCCATTCCCCGCCTCAGCAAATAATAAGTACTCTGTGGCTGAGTTCTTTTTGGCCTGGGGTGGTTTTTTTTGGGGGGGGGTGTCCTTCCTTAACCCCCCTTAAAACAAAACATGTTTGCAAGCGGGGCGGTGGGAGGCTGATACCTTCCTCTTTTGCATGGATAGTGCTGTTTTGGCAACATAAGTAGTATATTAAATGTGGGAAAGGGCCATAGCGGAGTGAGAGAGCATTTGCTTTGCACGCATAAGGCCCCAGATTTAATCCCTAGCCTCTCCAGGTAGGGCTGGAAGAGCACTTTCTTTGCAATCCTGCAAAGTCATTGTCAGTCAGTGTAGACAGCAGTGAGCTAGATGCACCAATGGTCTGGCTCGGTATAAGGCAGCTTCCTGTGTTCCTATGATTCCACCGCTTTCTGGTTTTTCAAAATTAATTTCACAATTTGGACATTGACATATTTGGGTTGATGGTCAGAAACCTCCCCTTTCTTCCAACTAGAAGTCATAGAGAGCCAAAGGTCCATCTCCAAATGTATAGATCTAATATTGGTCACTGTGTTGTTATTTTTTTAAAAAATAAATAAATAAATAAATTATTTGCATGGATTCCTGGGAGATCTCATTTCCCCCTCTGATGATCTCCTGTTGCAAGTTGCAAGACCAGATCTCACATACAGTGCGGACATGATGTACCGCCTTCCCTTTGGCGCCAACATCCAGCAGAAGAAAAAGCAGGAAAAGATCAAACATGGAAAGAACAGAAGACAGCCGGGTTGCTGCTGCTGTCTGTGCCTAGGAGAGACAAATGAGCATGAGGGAAGGAACGAGGTAGAGGATAATTACTTTCATCCCAGTTTTATTTTTATTCCCACAAATCCCAACCGCTTTTGAAGCCAATTTTCCTTTAATAAAATACACTATTAATGACTCGGAGTGGAAGCCCTTTGTTCAAAACAATACCCAATTCTCCAGATGGAATTGTTTTGCATTCTGGGCAATATACATATATGTATATTTATGAGCATGGCCCCCATTACTCTATTTTGTAAATCAAGTGAGTTATTTAAAAATATGTTGAACATGCTTTCTTCCTTTGAAATTAATTCTTCCTTGGTTCTCTCCCTCCCCCCCGCCTCCCCTCTCTTTTAAAGAGAAACTGATGCCAAAGAGAAACAAGAGTGATGGCTTTCCCCATTGTTTCTGGAAGCCATTCATTTGGTATTTCTGTTCATCAGCACTTCGTAGTGAAAGACTATAAAGAGCTACTTGATGCCTCCTGCCACTTAGCACAGATATATACGCACATTTGAAACACTTGGCAAAGGGTTCGCTTTGGTTTAACAGCTTGTGAGAAACATTGGCTACACATCTCATCCTGTGAACAGATACACTGTAGAACTCACTGAGGGGAGGCAGAGTCAAGCTACCTGCAGGAGAGCTCTCATCCACAGCACTGCAATTTTCCCCAACACTCCAAGGTTACAGCCCTGCTGTGTCTGGAGAGCAGGGTGTATAGATGCTCCCAGAAGGGGCACCATCTGGTCCTCAGGATTGTGGGTGCCCTTCCGCAATGTGGACGTGTGACACCACACACACCTGCACATAGTGTATGTGAGGTCACATGCACAATGTGCGGGTGTGTGCATGTGACATCGCATGTCCGTGTTGCGGCGGACAGCAGCAGTGACTCCCCTTCCTTCTCCTCTCTGCAGCCAGTGAGGCACTCTTTTCCACGGGGAAGGGCTCAGAGAGAATGCCTCCATATCTGAGCCCCTCACTGAGCCCCTCACTCACTGGCTGGTTGCGGATGGCAGAGCTGAACTACTTCTCTCTCAGAGGCAGCACAGCTGCTACCTGCTGGCTTTTTTCATTGACTTTGTGGGTGCTTGGCTCCCACAATTATATTGTGCATGCCCAAACACCCACAGCGCCCTGGAGTTGGCTCCTATGGCTCTCAGAGAGGTCCATTATTATCAAATCATATCCTGCTCTCTTAAGCTGCTCCTGTTGTGACAAATATACAGTGGTACCTGGGGTTACAGATGCTTCAGGTTGCAGACGCTTCAGGTTACAGACTCCACTAACCCAGAAATAGTACCTCGGGTTAAGAACTTTGCTTCAGGATGAGAATAGAAATTGCCCAGCGGCGGTGCAGCGGCAGCAGGAGGCCCCATTAGCTAAAGTGGTGCTTCAGGTTAAGAACAGTTTCAGGTTAAGAACGGACCTCCAGAACGAATTAAGTTCTTAACCCGAGGTACCACTGTATGTTAGGCTGTGGGTTCTTAACCCTTCTACCTCCAAGGCACAGTTGGGAAAGCTGAAAATTATTGAGGCCCAACAGCCACAAAAGGGTAGTGCAACTCTAAAAACTTCCTGTGCATTCCCAATTTGTTGTATATATCTTTTTTTTTTTAAAAAAAACACCCCTCTCTCTAATTTCCTTCAGCACCTTCTCCAGAGGAGGGAAGATTCTCTTTCCTTGCTTTCTCCTCTACAGCAAACTCTAGTCTCTCATTTTCAGCATGTAGGGGCTGCTGGGCTGCTACTGGTCCAACGAAAAGGCTATGTCATAGCTGAGAGAGGTGGCCCTGAGTGAGATATGGCACTAAAGCCTCACTGAAATTGGACAGAGGCCCCAGCCCATGGTTGGAGCAGCACTGTGCTAGGCTGTTCATGTCAAGTGAAATTTCTCCCATCCTTTACCTAGGTCCTAGGAGCACCCAAAAGGTCATTCTTTCTCAACCCCTTACCTGTCCTGTTGTGGTTCTAGTCCTGAAGGACAAGCTTTCCAAGGGAGAGACAAAAGGGAAAGTCCCTGCATGCCTTGAATTGCGCATCCCCTTTCTTTGAATAACAAATACCCCTAGAAACGAAGGATGGCCATGTGTCAGGCTTCACATTCCTCCATTTGAAGGTGTCCTCCTTTTGAAGGGCTGCCTGGTCCAACTGCAGTTTAATGATAAAGAACCATAAGAAGGGAGAGCAGCAGTTTTGAAGCTGCCCATCAACAGTCAGCATATGGACAGCAGATTGAGGAGGCACACTGGTGACCTGGTCACCGCCTTCCCCAGTGTAGTAAGACATGCTATATTTCTATTTAAATTCCAGCAATAATTTCTCTGTGTGCATCTATACATACAAATGAGCATGCACACATTTTGTTGGTGGCATTTCCAATTCTTTTTATGATATGTAAGTAGCCACCCCATCTGCAAGGGTGCATTTGAAACTGTTTAAGAAGCAGAAGCCCAAAGGCCATTAAAAAATAAATATTCTGGTCCGTATCTTTTGAAAACAAAGGACCATCTATGAATAATGGGAAGGTGATGGGTAACATTAAAAACAGCTATTATTGTAGCAGTTAAGATTAGGCAATTATAATTAGAAAATGGAAATCCTGGATGTTAGTTTTTCAGCAATAATGCTGAAAACTTACAGTACAACATAGTTATGTTTAGGGAAGAGGAAGGAAGGAGAGAAGCAATGAAGACACAAGAGACAGGAGTTCTCTTGCAGAAAATGCTCCAGTTGAGAAAATGAGAAAAATAATTCTTTTCCCAGTTAAAATAAAGTTATCCGCTCAATTCATAATAGCTCAGGTCAACATGCTAGGTTTCCTCTCATGATGAAATATTTGTACTTGGAACACAGTATTATAGCCCAGGAGAAAGTAATGCAACCAGTTACAGCAAAACAAAACATATGAACAATAAACAGAGCATGCCTTGATGTGAGCAAAAATGCACACAGGGTTAGAAGGAGGGCATGACTCTAGGTAGAATACTGTTAACACTACTGGAACCTGACATGGATCCCACTTTGTGAAACTTCATGCCAAGTTTGGTGATGACATCTTGAGAGGCATCCAAAACTATGGAGAAAAAAATGGATAAGCCACTTCCCAAAATATATAGTAGATGGAGATACTGAGTCTAGATGGGGGCCTATAGCTTAACACTGTAAAGTCCATTGCTCCAATATCAGATCTGCTAAGTGAGCAGCTTGTACCCAAGCTTGGTTCTGTTCTCCCTCTGTCCCCCCGCCCAGTGACTATGTCTACACACCCACCCCATGATAATATCAATTCCCAGTCCAAAGAGGGGGGAATAAAGACACACCCCTTACTCCAAATTGGTCCTCTCCCTCCAGAAGAATTTTTGGCTATTCCTTTAGCTATTGTTAAGGCCAGCTGCTGAAAAAAAATCTGCTAACCACCTTTACCAAAGGATGATTAAACCACATGAAGTTTACCTTTACAGTACTCAGATATATTTTCAGTATTGCAGCCTGGTATTAAATGTAGAATTTCAGGTTGCTTGAAAAGCAACACAGAGGCGTAAAAACGTAAGCTGACAAAGTGGTCTCTACCCTTTGAAATCCTAGGTTACAATAAATATGCAAGTCTTTTGAGTGCCTGAGGGCTCTGTCATTTTTACCATAAAATTTATTTACCTATTATATTCCCTTATTACAGCATGCTTATTAAAGCTAAATTAAAATATGTTTTCAAGCAAAAATGATTGAGTTTGTTTTCTGTTAAAAGTAAGACTTCAGCCCTTCAGCGGAGGTGCTTCCAGACTCTTATTATTTTCAGGTGGGATCTAATCACATATCAGGAAATTCAGATTGCACAATTAAAGCTGAGCAGTGCTCTGGCATAATGAACCCACTCCTCCTCAGAATAGGACTTTCTGCGTAAGGTAAGTGATGGACAAATGCACTGGAAAGTGTGGGATAACAGTGGCTCAACTCAACATCATATAACCTCACTGCAAACAAATCAGAATGAATGCTCAATAAACTGCTCAATTTGTTTAACTTCCCCACAAACTCGGCGCAAATGAATCAGGATGAATATTCAATAAGCAGGATGTCTTCCAAATAAACTTGGTTAGGTTTATTGGGATATAAGAATCAAAACATTGAGACATTGGGGTATAAGAATTGCAACCATTAGTCACTTCAACAGATCACCTAAGAAGAACAAGTAACTGACAAACATAAAACCTAGGACAAATTAATGGAATTGCATTCCACCCACAATGAAGGTCTCATGGGTTTGAGTCTGTCAGGAATGAAATCTAGTATCTGCTCTATGAGCACTGAAATGCTATCTTCTTTTAAGAATGGAAATGCTTTTCTGGAGATCTGAACAACCTTCACAAACCTAAGGAATGGGGTGGGGGAAGCAACACCCTAAATGAGAAATATTTCAGCTTCATCCCATTGAAATTAAGAGTTTTCCTTTGAGGCTGCCTGAAGGACCTAGCCTTAGCTTCACTAGATGTGCCCTCAGAGAGGTTATCTTGGAATCAAAAATCCTCTGTTGCGTGACTATCCATTGTTTATAGATTCGTCTAACTGACTTCATATGTATCTGGTCTGGGGAAACTGATGTTATTAAAACACAACACTGAGACATTGAGCTCTGATAGCAGTTCAACGTGAACAAATAAAGCAAGAGTTTTCCCTAAAGTAAAGCCAAGCAAGGATCCCGGCCTTCGCATGAACTGCTGGGATGAAAGGAGGATGTGATACCATCATCTGAACATTGACCTTTGCAATGTTGTTTCTTTTTCCAACCTGGAGCCCATTCCTGTGTGTGTGTGTGTGTGTGTGTTTGCTTCTCTTTCTCTCTCCCCCTTTCATCCCCTCCGGCCAACTTTCACAAATACACAGAGCAGGTAGACTACAAGCAATAAAGCTTTTCTGAAATGTTTTGGCTCGATTTGTTGCCCTTATGTCCCAATAAGAGAGGAATGTGGATTGTTAACCTGACCTCTGTCCAAAACAAAAATCAATTGTGTTTTCTGGAAACATACCTCCTCCCAATTTCCCCCCTAATAAACTGCATTAAAGATCACTTGCAAGCCAGAGGTGGAAATTGTAACTGCAAGCTAACGTATCACCAGTAGCTTATGTATAAGGATTTTCTGTCTGTTTTGCACAAAATCAAGTTGAAAGTGCAATCCTCACCACGTCTGCTCAGAAGTGAGTCAAAAGAACTTTCTCCCAAGCAAGTGTGCTTAGGATTGCAGTCTAAATAATTTGATCCTCTTAATTAAGTGTAAAATTTCTACAAGTTACGAATTCTAGTATGTTGTGCTATTCCACACATGCACCACTGGGGTTTCCCTAGAGACATTAAAGAACTCATTTTTATTTTAAATTTTGATCACCCCTTCAATGAATTCAATCCCAGGTGGAGAACAAGAACAATAATATAATGCACTTAAAAAATTCCTATGGGCCCTTTTGTCTTGGGGATGGTGAGAGAGGGAACCTGCTTGCCGCACTCATTCCTATCATCAGGTGGTACCTTGGTCAACCTTTGCCAACCTGCTGTTCCTCTGAATGTCTTTGACTACAACTCCCATCAGTCCTGGCCAGCCCAGCGTGATTGTTGTTGCTCCATTTGACCTTTTTATATGGCTTTTTAATGTACTGTGGCATTTTATGTATTGTGACGTGGCTGTTATTGTAGAGTTGGAAAGACTCCAAGGGTCATCTAGATTCTAGGCCAACCCCTGCAGGAATCTCAACCAAAGGATCCATGATTGATGACCACCCAGCCTCTGCTTAAAAACCTCCAATGAAGAAGGGTCCACCACCTTCCAAGGAAGTCTGTTCCAATGTCAAATAGCTCTTAGCATCAAAAAGTTCTTCTTAATGCTTAGTTTGAATCTTCTTTCTTGTAACAGCTGTGTGTAGCAGCTTTGTGGAATGATCATAGAGTTCTGGTCCTTCCCAGTTCCTAGTCTTGTAGTAGGAAGAACCTAACAAAGGACAGACTTCTTCTGGGTTGGAGGTCAATCTAGATTCTCCTTTGGATGATGGAAGTGTGTGCCTCTTTCAGTGATTACCTTGTGTTTTACTTGTGACATGACCCAATATTTCCCAGAGATCCTGTGGGTTAAAGGTAGTCTGTCAGGGTGACTCAGATCAGGCTAGACAGATATTTGCACCAAACTGTATTAATTCCAGAGCTTTCCAATGCCTACAAATATTAGATACCTGCTCTAGGAGATCCCATCTGGGCAGAACAGTGGGTGGTAAACGAAAACCAGCAATTTTAACATTAAAATAGTATAGCAAGCACTTTTCTATAAACCAGGCATCCCTTCTCTCTTTTTCAATCGCTTTTGTCAGTCAAACCATTTTTCTTTCTTTCCCCCTTAATATCTGTGCTCTTGGCCCATTAGCCTAGTTACTTTGGCACTCTTGTCAAAGTTACTTGCCAAGGTAACCAAGTCAAATCCACGAATCAATGCACCCTTCCGAATAGAAGTGTCAAGCTGCAGAAAGGAAGAAAGAAAAACTGAGAAGGATATTTACTGAATATTGACTTAAAATATACTTTTGAAAACAGTATTTAATTAAAGCAAACAAATCCTAAGAAGAACGCAGGCCTTGAGGCAGCAGCTATTTTCTGATAGACACACACATGGACACAGATGCTAGACTACTCAACTAGGATCTCTCTGTGGCGTCATTCTACTAAGAGGGAATGCTGCTGAAACAGTGCCTGCAACTTTCCAAACATTACCGCTGTGTAACATCCATTCATTTACTTGGGTTTCTGCAGCAGGCCTTCTGATGTTTTACTGGAATGAATGAAGGCTGTACAGCAACATGCTTAGGATCAGGGTATTCGCCATCCACCAGGGTGCCTGAATGCTGTACAGAACTATTCAGGGTTTATAACAGTCTGAGCTCCTCATAAAGAATGGACATTAGGAAGAACATTTATCCATAGGATTTTCATAATCAGGATTCAGTATTGTATTGTGAAAACTTAGTTCATGTGCACACATAAAAGATAAAAGAAAGTACTTTTACACCCAGTGCTCAGTAAAGCTATGGAATCCACTGCCACCGGTGGAAGTGATGTTTTCAGTTTTGCCTAGCGTACAAATTTTCCTAATGCAATTTCCCCATATACAATGCATTCTT
The DNA here is from genome assembly GCF_965113315.1 of Podarcis vaucheri. Classification (NCBI taxonomy): domain Eukaryota; kingdom Metazoa; phylum Chordata; class Lepidosauria; order Squamata; family Lacertidae; genus Podarcis; species Podarcis vaucheri. Next base: position 54,686,390 of record NC_138759.1, on the reverse strand, counting down.
GTATGTTATTTTCTCGAATATATGCATTTATATTCACACTTTACCTTGGCACTATATTTGCATTTTTGCTCACATTACTTGGCTGCAGAAACACACTGCAAGATTAGGAGATGTGTGGGTTCCAAAGGCTGACTGTGCCTCAGTCTGCATATTGCAAATTAGATAGGTTCACTTTTACATGCAAACTTAATCAAATCTCTCCCCCATCCCTAGGTCTGACAAGGCCACCACTGACTACATACATTTCTCCAGAGTCCCCACCTCCATCTTTGCTACCTCATACAAGTTCTTAGATTGAAGTTGCTGGGAACTGAACCTGGGATCTTAGGCATGCAAAGAATGAGATCAACTGCTAAACTACAGCCCATTCTACAGCGAAGCCTCAGCTAATTCTGCCTCGGGCTAGCATTGCCTTTGCTAACTTTCCTTTCCCATCCTATCTGTCTCTCATCTTCTACATGTGTAAATAAACAGATTTTCACAAAGGACTTCAGGACTGTCTTTTCTACAGGACGCTGACCGAAACCTCCCACAACTCACAAAGGAGTGGGGGGGGGGGAAAGAACAATAGTGACTGAGGAAATAAAATCTAAAAATTGTTACAAGGAAGACAGAAGTGTTTACTCTGCTCAGTAAGGGGGAAAGCCTAGTGAATTTACTTGAGTGAATATTTCAGCATCAATGAGAATAATAACAATAACAATAACAATAATTTATTATTTATACCCCGCCCATAACTCTGGGCGGCTCCCAACAGAATTAAAAGCACAATAAAACATCAAACATTAGAAACCTCCCTAAACAGGGCTGCCTTCAGATGTCTTCTAAAAGTCAGATAGTTGCTTATTTCCTTGACATCTGATGGGAGGGCGTTTCACAGGACAGACACAGTGAGGGTACCGCCAGAAGGCCCTCGGAGGAGGACCTCAGTGTCCTGGCTGAATGATGTGGGTGGAGATGCTCCTTTAGGTATACTGGGCCAAGGCTGTTTAGGGTTTAAAAAGGTCAGTACCAACTTTGTGCTTGGAAACGTACTGGGAGCCAATGTAGGCCTTTCAGGACCGGTTGGAACGCTTGCTTGATCCAATCAAAATACAGAAACGAGATATTCCTGAGTTCAACATGTGGGATGTGGAGCTCAGCAAATCACATTTCTAAACAGAAAAGTTCAGTGCATTTTTCCAAGATTTGGAGCATTTTTAAATGCACATGCTACATGCAGTGATCCATTTGCATACAGCATCCCTGAGCATTGGCCACATTGGCTGGTGCTGATGGGAGTTGGAGCCCATCATCATTTGGAGGGGCATAGGCTCTTCATCCCAGTACCTAGCACTGCATGTCCAACAGCATGTATTTCCAGACTACCAGAACATGATTAGGGCTTTTAAAAAGTTGTGCATGGAATGCATACATGGGTTGGTGTTTTACTTGTAGCCCATGCCAGACCCTTTCAGTCTAAAGAGAGAAAGAGAAAGACAAACACACAGAAAATAAACCTTAAGCAGAAGGACAGGAGAAGAGAAAGAAAGATTATTAAACTAAATGTTACACTTTTGAGAAAGTGAGTATGTTTTTATTAGTGCAAATAAGCACAAGAAAACATGGAAATTCTTCCAGATATACAGAGTTGTTTTAAAACTAGAAATAAACACAAAAGTGTGGAGCAAATGGAAATAGAAATAAACTGAAGACACCCCTGCTTCCAGACTTGCATGTTAATAAGCTAGCTATTACGTGGAGACTCTGTGGTGATGGCTAAATTGTCAAACTTTTTTTTTTAGTTTTTTAAAAACTCTTGTAAATCTTTAACCAGTGTGACTTGAAATGATTATGTGGGTTTTAAAATAGCAACTTGGCAGTAAATTTTTATAGCATATATAAATAGTATTCCATTTAATTTCTATATGAAGTTGCATTAAAGGCCCAATACATGATCTGCCAAAAAGGCAGTCTCCAAGAAGTATGCATGCTGGCAACAACATCAATGGAGAAGCCACCAAGGAGTCCTAAAATGAGAGGTGGACCTTGACACGGATGGCAGTCATCATTCTTGTTTTCCTGTGTTGTGTTATATAGCTTTAGTAAATGGTCATATCCTACTTCTGTTCCCTACCTAAAGCTTCCATACCCAGTTAGCAGGTTGCTTTAGGCTGGAAAAGGGAACCTTTTCTCAGCCTGAGGGCTACAATCCCTCTCAAGGAACCTTCCAGATCCTGCATGTCAGTTGTGGGTGGAGCCAAAGACAAAAGTGAACAGAGCAGTACTATGTTCCACCTACTGTCAACTGCCTGGGAAAAAACAGGACATCCTGTTTTTTACCTGCAAAAACATGGCAGCCATTTTGGGTGCCATGTTCTTGTGTGATTTCGGGCTGAGATCTTGCCCCCCCCCAGTGTTTTGGGGCGCTGTGCACAAAAAAGTGCTTTTACCGGGTCTTGCGCAGGTCATGTGACTCGCACAGGATTTCAGACCTGGAAGATGGTGTCCCAGATTTAGGCAAACCAGGGTATGTTTTCAAACCACACAAAAGCCACAGGCTTTTACTCATGCACACACACCCTCTCTCCATCTTTCATGCAGGCAAGAAAGAGACATCATCGTAGCTCAGAGACAGATTCCAGCCACCTGAAAGTTCTTGAGGGCATGGAGCATGGCCAATGAGGAGCATGCACTGGGGAGAGGCACCCAAGGTTGGGGGGGTTCACATGCACATGACATCATGTGCACATTGCATGTGTGTGACTCCTGGTGCACACAATGTCACATCGTTGGGAGGAGGCTGAGTCCATCACGGCACAGCATGACTTTCTCTCTCACCCTCAGGAGGAGCCAGCCATCGAACGATGCCATGCTCAGCCTCCTCTGCCCCTCAACATTGCGGGGGGGGGGCGGCGGCCCCCTGACAGCAAATATTGAGGGGTCCGAGGACCCCCACCCCACCCCTGGGAGTTGGTGCACCTGGGGAGAGGAGTATGGTTTGAGGAAACAGGAAGTTCCAGAGGCCTGCTAGCTCTCACTCTGGAGGACCACTTTCAGCCCCCAGGCCTGAGACAGCCCACCTCTGTCTTAGGCCATTGGTCCACATAGCTCAGTGTTTTCTGTAGTTGGTTTCTACAATGTTGTATGAAGTGGCACAAACGCTACCATGGACAGCACAACCCACATTATGGCCCAAGTAGGCCTGTGGCTCTTCTTGGACAAAAAAACTCTATGATTTAGTAGAGCTATGTGCACAAGCAGCAGGGAGTCTGCCTCAGCACTCCCTCCAAGGATTGGAAAAATCCTTGTCTGAACGCTGGTTAGTTTAGGCTATGGTTTGTTCAAACAAGTCAGAATCAAGCTGTAGTTATGATCCTGGCATGTTAAGAAATCATAGTTTAACTATTCACTGTTCTCTGAGTTCGGCTGTAAGAAGAAAGTTTGGATAGTTTAATCGTGGATGTTTATGTGCTGGCAGCTTTCTGCTGTGTCAGAGGAGGAGAAAGTAGGAGGCTGCTGTTCATGCTGTCAACATTAAACCATGGTTAAGTGTTACATGCGAACTGAGCTTGCATGGACTGTAAACCGAGGCTGCAATATATATAACTCAATATAACAATACAACAAAGATTGCAATGAATTGCACTGGTGCAACAGAACATTAAAAGCTCTTTGCTTTTGTGTTCCTTAAATTTACACATACGCCAGTTTCTATGATCAGCACCCTGTAGACCCGCAGTGCTTTTGGGCCTCCAGTCTGTGTACAGCATTGCTAAATCTTTCTCTATTTGTTCAGCAGAGGCAGAAATGTTCCCACACACTGCCTTTCCTCCTGTCCTTGAAATATAAAGCTCACACTTGTCATGTTCAGAGGAATGGATTTATGGCTGAAGCTGTCTCTCTTTCCCGCACAGACCTCAGTGGAACTGGCATCCAGATGGGCCCATATTATGTAGGAAGCTCTGCGTAGGCCTTCCACCAAAACACAATTTGTTCCCAAGAATATTCTGTCTCAAGTGACTATAGGAGTTGGTGGGCTGGTTTGCAAATATATCTCTTTTTATTCCTTCAGTGTGTTTATGATTTATATACTATAAAAAGCATAGTATATCTTTCTTGTCCCAGGGCTAAGCAGTATGTGCACGTCTGTGAGAAAAATCAAAGTTTATTGTTTGCTGTCAAATGTGTGGTTGAGAAGTATTCTTTTCCGTAATAATACAGAACCTTTAGACTTGAATTTTGGAGGTGTTGGGGTGGGAAAGGGGAAACAATCCCCTCAGCAAATTTCAGGTGTGGACCAGTGTAGCCACATCAGCTAAAGGCCAGATGAGGGAGCAAAGTTCTTCATTAAAAAAGAAACCTACTTCCTTCTTCACTGGATGCAGCGGCGCACCTACATTTTTGGGGCCCTAAAACTTGATTTATCATGGGGGCCCCTTTGCACCTAGCAATGAAGTCTGGGCAACCAATGTCTAGGGAGGCCTCAGAATAGAAACTAGAAAACACACACACACAAACACTGTTCTTTCTCAGAGCATGCCCTATTCATTCCTTTCTCATAAAGGTAAAGGGACCCCGACCATTAGGTCCAGTTGTGACCGACTCTGGGGTTGTGGCGCTCATCTCACTTTATTAGCCGAGGGAGCCGGCGTACAGCTTCCGGGTCATGTGGCCAGCATGACTAAGCCGCTTCTGGCAAACCAGAGCAGCGCACGAAAATGCCGTTTACCTTCCCATAGATTTAAACAAAATGCCAAACATTTAAGGGCTGCTTAGGGGTTTCATAGTTACCTGGGAATGTGAAAGTATCTTCACAAAATCTTCATTCCCCCCCCCTCAAAATATTGCCTTTCTGAGCACCACCTCCCATCAGATGAGCACAGACAATTCCTTTTAAGGACCCCCTTACAAAATGTAAAGCAGAGTGGTGGTTCTGTGTGTTTAAGGACCAAGAGACTGAAACAAAGAACAATAGTATATAGAGGTGCCTGTTATAAGGTCTGCACACTTGAGGCCCTGATTCCCTTCCTCACAAGGTGGGCGGAAGGCCAACCGGTGCTGCTTTTTTTCTTTTTTGCCTTAGGGGTATAAGACACAGCGTGTCCATCACAGTTTGTGTGAGTCAACAAGCTTGCAGAGGAGGTCTCCAGAGAGTGCCTGGCCATTCCACTTTTAATAGACAGCCGTGTCCTGCTGCTGAGGGATCAGTCCCCAAATAAATGTTTCTTATTTATCCAGCTTTCCCTGTGCCCTGAACTTTGTCTGTATCTTTGGCTAAAAGGGCAGCTACCCCAGGTCAGAGCACTGCCTTGGGCTACTAGAGGGAGTCAGCTTTCAGTTTCTGCAGTGACTTTCTTTCCCTTTCTCCCTCCGCCCTCATTCTCTTATCCCTCCAGCCATCGCAAAATAATTCCCATCCCTATTAGCTTACGCTTCTCCTCCCCCCTTCCCCCCTTCCCTTCTCCTTTGAAATCCTCCCTCCATTCCCTGGGACTGGGTGGGGAGAAAATGTCTGCAGAATTCCTGCTGATATTACACAAAAGCCTCATGTATCCCAATGTCAACCCCAGAGGGCAGCTGAATAATTCAATTAAAACAAGGGGGGATTGCCCCCCCATTTTATTATTTCATTTTTTAAAAAACCTTTTTAAAAAATATGAGTGAAATAAATTAGATAGCAACTCAGAAGAGGATGAAGGGTGCACACACACACCATACATTTACAGTACAGTGGTACCTCGGGTTAAGTACTTAATTTGTTCCGGAGGGCCGTTCTTAACCTGAAACTGTTCTTAACCTGAAGCACCACTTTAGCTAATGGGGCCTCCTGCTGCTGCCGTGTTGCCAGAGCACAATTTCGGTTCTCATCCTGAAGCAAAGTTCTTAATCCGAGGTACTATTTCTGGGTTAGCAGAGTCTGTAACCTGAAGCGTCTGTAACCTGAAGCGTATGTAACCTGAGGTACCACTGTACCGCTTTGCCCCCCAAATCCTGGGAACTGAAGTTTCTTAAAGGTGCTAGGAAGTGAAGCCCCACCACCATGAGTCGCAAACTACAGTTCCCAGAATTCTTTTTGGTGTGTGTGTGGTTTAAATGTTCTTTGTATGTATGTTGCACATGCAGCTAAAGTTTATTTTTGTGTTCAAACTGTTGCTAAAGGAACACCAATGGGAGGAGACAGGTTTCTCTTGTCTCTCCTTTGCCCCAGGCTTGCTGGAAGGTCATCCTGGTTTCTTAGAATTAAACCCCCATGTGGAGAAAAAACCAACAACATTCTTTCCATTCCTCCCTGTCCCCCCCTTACCTCCCCCTTCCTCTCAGGTCTACTTCCTTCTGCCAGCGGTGGCATCAGAGGAGGACTTTGGGGCAGATGTCCATGGCCCCTCTTAGCAGACTGGCCAGACACACCCAACCAGTAAGAAAAGTAATGCACATTACCACCCGAAGAGGGGCCCTGCATAGCAGATGGGGCCCTAAATGCAGCAGGGCTGCTTTACCACATTTTGAAGGTGATAAGGGCCCCCCACCTCCCTCCCACATAAGACCATTAAATCCAGATTCTGAAGTGACCTCACTGCATCATTGCCTCCTGCATTTATAAAGGGGACCAGTCCAACTTAAGACAGTGGTGACGAAGGAGTGCAATAGTACTAGTGACTGACTTGTTCCATAGGTTTTTCATGCTACTTAATCACAATTCACTTGGGCTGGATTCTGATGTTTGATTGTTTTCTTGTTTGCTTATTACCTGCCTTTCACTATAAGGCCCCAGGGTAGGTTACAGCATGAAAAAAACAACTCACAGTCATAAAAACGTTTCTTTGCACCCTTTGTGAATGTCTATATATTTTATTATTATTATTATTATTGCTAGATCCTTTTCAGAGTGTTGAAGATGGCATGAGGTGGTGACCTGTAGTATACACATAAAACTCATCCCTCCATTGTGGTTTATATGCAGGTTTTGCAGGCTTTGTGGTGTTGCAGAAATAAACAAAAAATGTTTGCCCAGAGACAACAGTGGGACATTAAGAATGGATATGTCTCTATGATACTACATTCAACACTCCCCCCCCCCCAGCAAAACACTATTGTTTCCAGCATTATTATCCCCCAGTCACTATCTCAAGTTTTCCTTCCCTAAGTTTATTCCAATTTTATTTTTCTTGCCTATTTTGTCCCCTTTTCTTATCCCCTTTGCCCGCAAATTACACCTTTCCTGACTCCCACCTTTCATTTTCTAATTTTAACACAAATGCTTCTTTCAGCCTGGATGGGCTGAATCTATATCTAATAATTAACATCTTTGTTCTTCAACATGAAGTAAACACTCTTCCTTATGAGTATTCACCGAGAAGCACATAAAAAGCACTTGATGATTACCTCAAGAATATCTATAGCTCCCTTTTTACAATAATGTTGTAGTGATCCATGGCCATCTGCTATCACGTGCTTTTGGAGGAGGATCTCTGGTCTTAAAGTTAAGGAGTGAGATTCACTCTGCCATCTTAAAGGGCCTGGGGAGGAGAACAACCATCCCACTCGACAGAGTACCTTCATATGCTTAGGCTCCTAAGCTGGGTTCCATTAGTTGCTCTGTACATATCTATTGCCTCTTAGATACATCCAGACCTTCAGTTCTGCTTATGATGCCTTTCAGCTTTATGTACACTTTAGCACATCATAGATTACGTCTACAGGGCTACACTGGCAAATTTGTAAGCATAGCTGAATTATATTATTATATGTTCAGAAGACTAGGAATTCTGGGATGGTATGCTTCCAGGCTTCAGACAGCTGCACCACAGCAGACTGTATGTCAAAGTTGAAAAGTGATGCTAAAATAAAATAAAAACCACCTTTAGTGGAATTTCTTGCAGAGATAGCAGCTCTTGTCCAATAAATTCTAGACAGCATCAGGATCCAAAGGCCATGGGGGCTATTTAGATCATTTACTAACACAGACCCCAGCACCATACTCTGAAAGTTGTGGAGTCTCAAGAGCAGCATTCCATGAGAATTGCAGAAGTATTTCAGGAAGGAAAAGCTGGCAAGACCCCCACCAAAGTTCTCTCTGAATACCAACCAATATCAGGGTTAAATAATACACCTTGTAACCTACTGACAGTGCAATCCTAACAACGTCTACTAAGAAGAAATTGTCCTATTGGCTACATTGGGACTTGCTCCCAAGTAAGCAGGTTAGGATTGTAGCCTTTCTTAGTATTCTCTTGCTTTGACATCACCAAGCCGAATTCTTTTCTGTGGGGGGGGGGTGTGGAGAAGAGGGGGATTTGGTGAGGGAAGACTAATTCTGACCTCCTTAGGTGCAGATCACCTCCCCGCCCCCTGGAATTAGGTTGGGGGGGGAGCAAAAACACTTCTTTCAAGCCCAATTGGTTGAAAAGGAGAGTGAACATGTGTGTAGGTCAGATTGTGGTGTGTACACAGGTGTGACAGCTGTGCATGTGTGCGTGGTTCTGGTCAGTAGTGGTCTGCATGGCAGGACAGTGGTGCCTACATGACCTCCCATTAATGGCATCACCACTGCTCACTGGGAGGGAGGGGCAAGGCAGCAGTGAGGTTGGTGTGGTGCAAACACACCAGCAGAGCAAATCCATCAGCCCCGCTGCTGAACTTGCCCTGTGCCAAACTTGCCCCTGCATTGCTTCTCTCCCATCTCCCTCCTGGTAGGCTGCAGCAATACTGGTGATGGGAAGTCAGGAAAGCCCTGCCTCTCCATCCCACTGACCTCTACACACGGCTGACCTCTAGAGTGTGTGTTGCTACTCTCAGCATCTACAGTTAGGAGCCTCTGATCTGGGAAAGTGAATGCAGTGATTTTTGTGGAGGCTGCAATTCCACTGACTCAGTGAGGTTTGAAGCTGCCATGTGGAGGGTGGGGTAGCGGCCATGGAAGGTGGAACTAGGGTGGTATTTCTGGCGGAACCAGCAAAGGGCTTGTCATTACCACCTGACAACATCTGACTCTGAGCCCTAACCAATCAGCTAGAAGCACTAGTGCTGTAACATGATGATGTTCTTGAGCCTACCAATCCTATAGTGATGTTTTGCACATGTCCTTGGTCCGGGATACAGACCGCAGAGCCTGAGGCTCTTTCTTGAAGGGCATTAAACCTCCTCATTAAGTTCTGATTTTGGTGAGTAGCTGCCACTGACTCAAATTTCCTTCTTGTAGCTGCAACTTGACTCCTCACTTGTAATTCCTAGTATGCAAAATTCCAGCCAACCAATAATGGATCAAATTCTCATAGGGCATACATGAAGTTATTAACCCTAAAAAAACCCTCATTGTGTGTATCACATGCTCATTACTAAAAGGCACAACAATACGAATTTTGGGCAAGATCTGCAAAGGGACTGTACTACATGTTACTTGGAGAATTGCTTCTTTGTTCCTCCATTTTTCCATTTAAAAAAGTGAATTGTGGTCAAGCTAGATTTTGATCCTTTTAGTTACATCGACTCAGGAGATTTCTTCCTGCTTGGTTTATTTTCAGGGTCTTGGCTTATTTTTAGCAGATAATCTTTCTGAACTCTTCACCCACTTCCATGCTTCCCCACTCCCTCACCTCTTAAGCCATGAGTAAACTTCAGGGACATTTCCCACTTGACGTTTCTGCCCCAAATGGACAGCAGAGGTTAACACAACAAGTGAGAACTTCACGTAATTCCATTCACCTTTGTGCTGGGACTTTGCTTAGCCATTTTTTGAATCCTGTGTCTGCACAGGCTCCACTTATTAAAGAGGACACATTGACCAATTAGTTGTTATATAATAGCTCTCGATGGCCAGGCAAAAGATTCAAGGGCAGTTGTTCAAATTAATGGGGTCTGGGATTGATTTACGTCAAGGGAAAAACTTGTCAGCGTCAGGCTGCAGTGGCCCTCTGGTGTCTCTCCATCTTGCCAGAGAGTTTCGAAAGATACTATTAGTGTAAAACCATCTGCTACCTAAGCATTTAGGTATCGGATATCAGAAATACACTAGCACTTGAGCCCTATGTTTCTGACTTGTGGATTTTTTTCTCTTTGATTTACATTTAATCTGCAAGATTTTATTTTTTAAAGGAAAATGCATACATACACCTTTTTTTAAAAAAAGAACATTCTGAGTATCAATGATATGGTCTGATTTTTTAATATATATATTCATATCCCAACCTTCCTCCAAAGAACTCAGGCTTCTTCCCTGCCACTTTTACTCTCAGAGCAACTAGGAATTGGGAAGAAATTGAGCTGATCTGGTTTCCCAAAACGCCAACTAAACACAACTATCCTTCAAAATCTATTCTACACAGTTCTCCAACCAAAAACCATGTACAAAAATGCATATATTAGGGGGCACATGCACAAAAATGCGTGTATTAGTGAAAAGAATGTACCAAAAAATGCTCTATCAAATCTTTTCTCTACATATTTCGTATGTGCCAAGAATTAAGTATATTTTATGTGTTTATATATTTTCTGGATCTTTATATTATAAATTTAAAAATCTGTGTGATGCAAAAAATGCATTACAATTGGAACAATTGTATATGTTAGGCAAAACTGTTTAGGGAAGTTTTTTAATGACTGATGTTTTAATGTATTTTTAATCTCCTGTTGGAAGCAACCCAGAAAGGCTGGGGAAACACATCCCAAACACATCGGCTCCTGAAGGATTGGAACCCGGAAGTGAGTGTTCCGGTTTTCGAACATTCTTTTGGAAGCCAAATGTCTGACGGGGCTTCCACGGCTTCTGATTGGCTACAAGAGCTTCCTGCAGCCAATCAGAAGCCATGCTGGAACGGATTCCATTCAACTTCCAAGGTATGTCTGTAATAAGACTAAACTTAACACTAAGCATACTATATACAGAACACCATACCAGAAGGAAAAGAGATAGAAAGAGAAAGTGAAAGCCAGGTTCCTTCTGGCCTTACTTTTATAGTCAGCATGACCTTGACAAAAAAAGATAAGAGAACCAGTTTAAACCAGCTGTACTCAGCTTCTCTGAAGGAATAACCCAAACATCACGAACCTTCTGCTTGCTTCTTTCACATAGAGAAGCTTCCAGAACCCTCTTGAATTAAGTAGAATAGGAAAGATCTCTATACACCAGACCAATACTTTCTGCACTAAGAAATGCAAACTGACACACAATAGAGATTTTGAAGGTCAGAATAGACTACTGGGAAACGTACAGTGCAGATTACAGCCTTAGTGCCCTTTTGCATGATATTTGCACATCTCGGGCATTCACACAACATGCCATTTTGTGTATTTTTCAGCTGTACCATTCCATCTCACTAGTACTACCCATTTTGCAGGATTGTTGTAAAGACTGCAATTGGAGTGTGCATGTGAAGTGCTTTGAACATTTGAAAGCACTATATGAATACAAAGTAGTAATATTATTATTAATGCCTCAGACTGTGGCGAGAGAGAAGCTCTGCTTGTTTTCAACCAACTGAAAGACTTGGCTTGCCAGTATTACCACTGCTGGTGCCACTGCTACACCACAGACTTCAGAGTTGATGGGAGGGATTATAAGACAGGGTGTGTGTACATCTCGGAGTTTGGGTTGGAACATTGACTGTGGGAAAGTAAAGAGCTGACAGTCAAAACTAAACCTTCTGACACATATGCTGTGAAATGCAGTTTTCTATCCAAAACGACTTTGCAGAGGGATAGGGTAAGATGAGCACACCCTTCATTATGGGAGGAGATGAGATGTATGGGAAAACTTTTACACCCCTTTCCTCCTTTTCCTACAGAAGAGTGTATGATGATCTATGGGATCACTAGATTAGGACTACATTATGAAAATGGTCTTAAGTAGGAATAAGAGGTGAAATATTTATGAGAAGAGTTTAGACAGCAAACATCCTTGTCGTCATTTCATATACCTTGGCTGTTAAATACAGGGTTAGTAAATATATGTTGAAATAGGACATGTGAATGCTTTATATTCTGCAAAATGCAAGCTAACAGTAATTACAGTGCAATTCTATACTCCAATTTATGTCAAGGTAAAGGAACATGCCAACTGGCACAACACAAGGCCAGTGCTAACAAGTCACTGGCACAGTGGACCATTGGATTGTTCTGCCTCCCTTTCTTTTTCAAGTGCTTATCCAGGAATGTCCTTCAGGATCCTAGTGCATTGTGGCATAAATTGAAGCATTGACTTTCATCAATCAGGGATGGCAACATCAAATATTGACATGTCTGTTTGAAACAGTCATCAAAGACCAAAGACTATGAGAGATTCGACAGCAGCCTATATGGGGGAGCAGCATTGTTCTGCATGTGGCAACAGAACAGTGATCCATGTGCAGGAATCTATTCTTTTGTACACCCCCCCCTTTGCTTTAGGTGATGATAACTATTTAGACAATCAGTCATAAAATTCCACCCTTCATATCACGCCACAATACAGGCATAGGAAATGCTGACACAGGAAACGCAGCTCTTAAAAGTTAGAATTTCCCCTGCTAGGGTTGTATCTTGCTTTTGATTATTTGGAGTGCTTTTGTAAAGAATGAGTAACGAGGAGAGGAGAGGAACAGTAAAATACCACATGGTGACATTGTTCCTGAAAGCTGATCACATAAACTCACCTGGAGTTTTTCATTGATGAAATAAGCGAATTACAAAAGATGGAGACTGGCTGTTCTCCAGCACCATTTTTACAGTGGGCTGTGAATCCGTTTCCAGCTATCAGATATTGCCCTGTAAATGGAATCTGTGGAAAGTTGGGTGCAGGGAATTGCACAAAGGGGAAAGGTGGGAAGATGTTGCATGTTAACTATCTCTCAGGTGCTATGAATGTCAATTCCCTGGGTAGTAGTTCTCCACGATCGCTTTGAGACGCAGCCACTTATAAATCACTCTGGGTGCATTTTCTGATCCTAGAAACAGCCTGGTAGAGGTAGTGTTCTCCAAGCCATGTTTACCCCTCTCAAGTTCCACATGTTTTCCCGAAGTTCCATTTAGTAGCCCTTTGGCTTCAACGCTCAGCCTATTATTAGGGAAACAAGAGCTTAGTATTAAGTGATGGTTATACAATTTATTTTGACAGGGAAAAAGTGAAAAGGGGAAATTGACATTTGTGAGTTCACTTGTGTGCTGACAACCCTAATTAATCTTAATTCTGGCAATGAGAATGATAAATGGATGTGATGGGAAAGCTTCATTTTCATTTGCTGCTGCCTGTGGAAAAAAACAGACCCTTAGCTGGGGCAATAAGTCAGTAGCTAAAAAAGAAAGGTGGGGATTGAGAAATGTTATTTCTTAGAATTAAGGTAGGCCGGAGAGACAAAAAGAGAGAATAAACACTGAGAAACAAAAAGTTAAATTCACCACATGGATAAAATCTTTGCTCCACTTGAATCAGAGTTCGTTGTACATTCATTATATGCATATCACCCACATCATGCCAAGGGTCTCATTAGATACCTCACTTCCTCTGAGGCAGTTCCAACCCACTCCTAATTTTTACAGATTGTTTATATTTCTAGAACTCAATCTATAAAAAACTATAAAACTTATTTTGTTTACAGATTTCATGCATTGATTTCTTTTGTCTCTTCTGAATTTCCCCCCTCATAGTGTCATTTAGGAAGGCTGGACCGTGTGCCCCATCAGTCAGTCCTGTTGTCTATTTCAAAAGCATGTGTTTCAAATGCAAGACATCCATTTGTCTGCCATCAGCCCCACTTTAAAATTGGAAAGGACGGCACCGCAGGGGTGGGCAAACATGTCACCGTCAAGGACTGCATTTCCTAAAGTGAAAATGTTTGGGAAGTGGGGGCACATACTGGTGGTGGTAGGTCAAAGCCAGTATCAGGAGGGGTCACATCCAAAAGCAGGTGGGGACACCTTTCTCTCACTGTTTCTCTCTTATACACACACAATAATGGAAGAAGAACCTGCAGGATGAGGCCAATGGCCCTGGATCCTGTTCTCACACTGGCCATCCAGCTGCCAGTGATAATCTTCTCCCCAGCAACTAGTATTCAGAGGCACATTGCTTTCAACAGTGGACGTTGAGCATATTCATCCTGGCTTGTAGCCACTGATAGTCTTATCTTCCATAGGGTTGCCATACGTCCAGAATTTCCCAGAAATATCCAGAATACTGCAGTTGGAGGCAGTGTCTGGGTGGAAATCGGCAAAAATATCCAGGAAAATCCGGATGTATGGCAACTCATGTCAGCAGTGTTGTTTTTGCTGATTTTCCATAAAAATAGCTCAAAAGTGTCAATTTTTTGTTTGTGATTTTGCCAAAAAAAGCTCTATAAAGTAAACTAGTTTGGGCAAAACTAGAAAAAGATTTTCACTTTTTGAAATATGGCAACCCTAATCCTCCATGAATTTCTCAAATCCTATAAGGAGAGTAGGACAGACACACAGGCTTCCAGAATTTCCTGGAAAGAGGGGCTGATTATTAAATCACTCTGGGAATTGAAGCGCCAAACAACTCTCAGCACCGTTAACAAGCCACAGTTCCCGGGATCCTTTGGAGGGAAACTGTGGCTGTTTAAAGTGGTATAATACTGCTTTAAATATATCATGCAAAGGAACCTGAGAAGAGCTTAAGGGTCTCTGTACCTCCTGTACTGTATAAAGTACAGGAGGCTTGAGAAGCATATAGGATTCAGTAAAGATAGAGAGATCAACAAGAAAACAAGACTGATTATATCTAAATAGAAATGAATGTGTAAACATCAGGAACATGGAATAGTTCAGGTGGGACATGTATGTGTATGTGTGAAGTTCAGAATACATCCGAAGAAGATTCCCTCATGAACAGCTGTGTATTTAACTTTTCTTTTCAAAATAAATGAATCCTCCTGATACCCTGTTCCTGCTTTGTTCAACTCAGCAAATGAAACATCTGACAGAAAACAACAAAAATCTGAAAACAGCGTCTTGTTCATTTCAAGAATATGATGATTTTTTAAAAAAGGTATTGCTCTTTTACATTTTAATTTTGTTTTGAATAAATGTGATGTAAGCGAAGCAGCCCAGCTGGGTTTAGCATGCCTCTCAGAAGAAAAATAAAGAGAAAACCCAAGATGAATATGAAACTGCAGGGGAAAGCGAATAAAGAACAAGGAAGGCATGCAACCTTGACCACATTACACGTTTTCGTTGAGATGCTTGAGTTGGCAAATGGAAAAGAAAAGCTAGACTCAAGGCCACATATGCAGCATTATGCAAGAACTCTCCGTGATTCTGTCAGAAAACATGATACTGTTTGGCTTTAGAATTTCCTGGAAAATTTTCATGGGAGGTTTTGAATATTTGGGTCTGGCCACCGAGTTCATGACAGATCCCTTCTGCTTCGACACTGGGAGCTTTCAAAAATTAGCGGAACTAATCTCATAGACAGACAAGGTTTGGAGGTGGAGTGGTTGGTGCAGCAAAGTGGAAATCTGACTAAGGCAAAAACGATGAGAAATGTCTTGATGGAGGGGGAGTATCTGATTTTGTGCATGGCTGCTGCCAAGCAACTTTCCATGTCTGGCTCAGACTGCTTGTTCAAGCCAACATAGTATTCTTCCCACTGCTGGATGCAAACCAAGGAGCTATACTGGTTGCAATAAATCTATGCCACAATCCCAAATACTGATGACTGATTAGACTTCCTCTCCCCTTTTGGACAGAAACTCAATGTTTACTGAAAGGTGTTTACTTAGGATACTTCCCACACATCAGAATAGTGGCTCCAGATCATTATGAGAAGTGTGCGGGGGCGGGGGGAGAGAGAGTGAGTTGGAGGTAGCAGTGAATATTCAGGAACCACTTGGGAACAAGATGAGAGGCTTGCACCAGATTTTTGCAGAATAAGCTTAAGAATTTGGCCATTATCCATTCACTTGTTGTGTACTTGCTGAACAAGCAAGTCAGCCTCTGATGTCCATTTCCATTATTGGAAAATATACATTAAAGCTACATTGTTGCCACCCAGGGTGGCAAAAAACAAAACAATACAGGTTGTTGTGTTGTTGTTTTTTTTTTGAAACCAGCCAAATGTTCTGAAAACAAATATTTCAAGTTTGCTAGAAATAATCTTCAGCCCCCAAAGGCTTGTTTGAGTGCTTTAAATTCTGCTTAAATATGAATAATGAGGGAGGGAGGACGCACTTCACTGGGGATGGGAGCACTCCCTATGTGGGAAAACAGTCACTACCAAGAAGGCCAGGTCATGAGTCAACACCACCTGTGGGGCCTGCGTTGGTGACTACTGGGAAAGGCAATCTTTTAGGTACTTGGGTCCCAGGCTGTTTAGGGCGGCTTTGTATGTTATGACTTACACCTTGAATTGGGCCAGGTAGCTCACTGCTACCCAGTGCAGTACTTTCAGGCTGCCTCACTCACCAACCTGGTTCTGTGCTAGCTGCAGCTTCCATACCTTCTTCAAAAGGCAGCCATTGCAGTAGCCCAGACGGGAGGTCACTAAAGCACTACTACCACCACCTCTTCCCTCCACTCTCCCTCTTGGTAGCCAGCAGTGACTCTGGTATTGGGAAATCATGTAAACAGCACAGTTCCCCTCCCCACAACCTTGCCGACGGCTACTGCTTCATAGCTTCTCATGGTTCAAATGGAATGGAGAAATAGAACTGTGTGCCGTCAGAATACCGATGTTCCAAATCCCAAGGTGACAGCTGTCAATGCTTTCTTACAGAGACACCAAGCAATCTATATCCCCAACAAAGGAACTGACCACTCTATCATAACAATAGCATTCTGACATTAGAGGGAGGTGCTCTGACACACTGTATAAAATCAAGGAGTCATGTTTAAGGCCAGTCAAACATTTCCATTTGAGGGCACTGATTCCACAGCTTAGTGGTAGAGCTGGCATGGAAGAGGTCCCACGTTCCATCTCTAACATCTCGAGGTAGGGCTGGGAAGTCCTTTTGCCCCCTTATTGGGTGGGTGGCTTTGCAGGCGGGCCCTGAGCCTCCCTGGGAAACCAGCCTATCACAGGCTGGGTCATCTTCCTGCTGCCAAATGGACCAATGGTGGTAGGAGTTAGGGGCGTTCCCCTGGGCACGGGACCAACTGACCAATTGCAGCCCTTGGTGCTGCGCCCAGGGGATGTTTAACTGCCCAGCCTACTGGGCCTTTTGGCCTCTCTGTCACTGCACTGGTTCTACCTGAAACACCTCTACCTGAAACTTGGAAGAGTCATTGCCAATCAGTGTTGATAATACTGAGCTAGATGGACCAATAGCCTGGGACAGTATAAGGCAGCTTATTATGTTTGTAAAATACATATACTGGTACAGTCTACAATTCACATTCCTATCCAGCAATAGATTCATAAATCATGGGTCAACCTAATAAGTAGGTAGGGGTTGGAATTAACCACAGTGAAAACCAATACATTTTCAAGGATATTTTCCATTTACTTTTCAGTATTCTTACACATCTTCAGGTTTGCTTTAATAGCAAAGTGCTAGTGTCTTGGACTCCCCCCTCTCCTTCTATTAAATGCTGAGACTCTGAAGTGACTTGAATGCTTCCCAGCTTAAGGGGGAAAGCACCAGCTAATACAATACTCACAACAAAAAATATTCCCTGTGAGATTTCATTGTAGAGGATCAGTGGCAGGAGTATTGGTTTGTTCTTGTCTGTTTCCTTCTGCAAGTTACAAGATACGAAAAGGAAATTAAAAGGAACCACCTCAGCCCCCATCACATCCATCCTCTTCAGCCAGATGTGCCACTGAAAGTAAAAGTGAAGGCAACAGCAAAGGCTACCCAAAGATGAGAGCAGAAATCTCACCTAATCAAGGAGAAAGAGCAGGTTTATTGGGATAGCATTTCGCTTACAGGAAAAAGGGCATTTTGCAAATTTGATGTTACACTGAGCCAAAGAACAGCCAGATTGGTGAACATATGGAATCCTACAGGGCCCAATCCTGTGAAGAACATTAGGGCCTCACTTATCCAGATTGCTAATGAAAGATTATGCTCACTGACTCTTGGAATTTATCAGAACTTGTTGAAAGAGCTTGGTGGTACTAATGTGCAATATTTCTTCCATTAGCTCAGGATGAGTGAACCCAACCACACAGCAGCAAAGCGTGGTGTTGGTGTTGGTAGGGAGACTGTGTGAAAATGGAAACACTGAAGCGTGGACAGACTTTGCTCATGAGATCCTGGACATTTGGAACATTGTTAGCTTTGGATTAGTGGCTTAATAGAGTTGCCTTCTGTAGGCAGGACAGTGCCGTGAAAGCAACACATACCATACATATTTCACACATGGATGTGTGGATATGTTCCCATGTCAAGTTTTTGAAATTCTCTGCAGCAAATCTGGCTTTGATAGCACATTGACCTATGGAAGATTCCAGGGATAAACAAAGTCGTGTGGGATATAGAATGACATTTAGAATATGATAAAGTCCAAAGGTGATCAAACATCAATTTGTGATTATCTGTCTGTCCTCACTGAAAATGGTACTTTCAACAAGTATAATGCAGGCGAACCATTCAAAGTTTCAATGTTCATGTGTTTTTCCATGTTTTTCTTTTCCTAAACAGAGATTCTCTAATGAAAAACTTCAAGTCTTTTGAATATTTTTCTCCTTTCTTTCCTTAGTAACTAGCAAAACAGATGGCATTTTAGAGATGGGAAGTAACTATGCAATCCTTTCCCTGTGGAGACAAAATTGGTGTTTGCTTGCTGCTCATTGCTCTTTCAGGTGTTATTCAATATTACTAACACTAATAACATTCCATTCATGGGAAATGTATGCCCCGTAAAGCCTTTGGGCAACCTGAACAAAAATAAATACAAAATATTTCTACATTAAACTGGAAAAGTGCCCAGCTATGTCACAGAGCTGGGAAAGTGTAACAGGGCAGTAAGCAAACTCACACACAACCCAAGCAGCAGTCCCCTCAACAGCCAGTGATATAAAGTATACTCACTCCATAGCTGTGCCATGGATGTTTTGGGCCTACAGAGTCAACTCAAAGCTTCTACCTTCGGCTGTGTGAAAAATACCAACACCTTCCAATGTGCATGTGAGTGGGTGGCCCAATTCTAGGCTATGTACATACCATACATTTATACAGTAGAAGTATCTCAAAGTATCTTGGGAACCGTAGTTCCCCACTCACAGAGCTACAATTCCCAACACCCTTAACAAACTTCAGTGTAGGTTAGACATAGGTTAGACTGAATCATCCAGTTGATTCATCCAACTTGTGGAGCAATTTCCCATATCTATAACTGGTAGGTAGTTTTCAATCCTGCTGCATATATTGTCCAGTGAAGAGAAGCAAATATTTGTTTTTGTTTTTCAAATGCCATGTTGTGCCAATGGAAAACAGACCTACAAGGATCACGCAACACTGGCCTTGCTCCATGTACCCAGCCAGCCAACAAATGACAACATTTCGAAAGACACTAGAAGAAAAAGTAAACATGGTATGTAACACTTCGGCAGCTGTGATATATGGAAGAAAAATATCCCTAATTGTTTCTCTAGGGCAATTCTGAAAATCTCCCTGCTACTTGGTAGCACAGTAGAACACAGTTTTAAAATGAAAGCTGAGATTAGCAGCAGGATTTGAAAAACGACCGATTTCTGGGCTAGAAAGCAAAAGAGAGTGTGATCACAACATAAATATTTCTCAAAACCTTCTCTTTCCTCCTCCTCTACCGATTTATGCTATTCCCATGACTTCACTTATATTTGTTACAATTCAGCTTCTGATTCTTGCCCACTTTTCAACGAACATTCGCAGAAGCGCAAGTACAGTAGGCCAAGGTATGAAATCTTGTGCTGACATACACACCACTGGAGACTGCTTTGCAATAAAAGGAAACTTTAAGACATTTGCATGTATTTCCCAGATTCGGACCATAAACTACTAATGCAGTGGCAACCCGACATTACACTTAGTTTACTTCCGGTTCGGCGCCAGCGCTAATGGCTGCTCCCTCTCCGAGCTCCGGAGAGAGGACGGCTCTGCGAGTTCAGGTCTGACCCGCTACGGCAAGCGGGGGACCCCTAAAATCACAGGAACGGAGCCTGTGAACAAGGAGATTCGGTGGGCACCTGAAGCGCCCCCCTTTACCGCAGAAAGAGCCTTTTTAAAGGCTCCGGAACGACAACGGGGAGCGCGGTGCTGAGAATCGCTACCCAGCCCGCAGGGTGAAGCCGCGTCGCCATTAGTGGAGAGCGCCGATTCCCTTCCTGAATAATCTGGACAAAAAAGACCCGTGAGTAAGATTGAACCTCTATCGTGCCAAAACTACTTGAAATTAGGCTGAAAACGGGAAAGGCGAAAATTAAGGAAGTCTGCCTTCCCCCGACTGCATGACAATTAAAGCAACGAAAGTTACTGAGCTGCATCCGTATGGGATATTGTTTTTAACTGCTTGAATCCGACATTTGGACTTTGACTATCCCCTCTAGCTTGCAGGGCAGAGGGGAGGAATAAGTGACTTTATAAGCTGCATGACCAACTTAAAGGAAAGGGAACTCTCTGCAGCCTTCAACCTGGCACAAACTGCTATTAGAACAAAGGAACACTGAACTGACTTGAGATTCTTGTGAAAGTAACAAAGTGGAAGTCTCATTGCCTATTTGATACAAAGTTTTGGGACTTTCTGGACACAATATATCAGGGAAGGCTGGGACTTTATCTATTGGGAAAGTGTTGCAATATACATATAGAAGCCTCCCGATAAATTTGCTTTTTAAATACTCTTTGCCTTTGTTTGCGGACATTTTGATTTGCTCCCTCTAGAGGGTAAATTAAAAGTTGCTACGCTTTGGGACAGTGGAATTTTCCTTGAGGAGAAGGCTCTCGTGGGAAACGACCTTGGGATATGAGTGGCCCAGCAGACGAGATAAGCACGAGAGCCAAGACAAGGCAATATCAACAACAGCTACAGCAACATAAGAAAAGAGGCTCGATCTCAGGCATAACTCCTACAGTGACAACAGGACAAGAAAAAGGTACAGCAGTCTCCATGGATGCAGTGTCGCAAGCCCTTCTTAAGATAAACCAGTCTCTGGAGAATCTAACAAAGCAGACGGCAGAAAATACAAAGAAATTGACAGAGAATTCACAGAAATTGACAGATTTAACAACAAGACTTGACCTGAATACAGAATCTATAAACAGGCTTACGCAAGAAAATTCTGCCACACGCCAAATTGCGGAGGAAGCCAGAACTATTGCTGGAGAGACCCAGGAAAAATTAGAACCGATTGCCAGGAAGGTCTATGACCACGACGCAACTCTGGCATTGTGGGAACTACAAAGAAAAGAAAGGAATTTGAAATTACGATCAATTCCAGAGGACGAAGGAGACAATCTTACGGACTTTTTAACGAAAGAGTTTGCTGATTCCTGGGAAGATCTAGAGGAAGACGAATTTAAAATCACAACAGCATTTAGACTGGGCAGAAGACAGAACAGAAAGGCGCCGAGAGACTGTCTGATTACCTTGAGATCGAAGGAGGAAAGAGACAAAATTCTAAGACTGCACTTTGAAAAGGCCTTACAAATTGGGAACTCACCGATACAGATCTTTAAAGACATTCCTAAACATATTTTGGACTTGAGAGTTTCTTATAAGGATTTGGTCTACCTGTTGAAGAAGAACGCCATTCTCTTCAGGTGGGAATTTCCACAGGGACTGTCTTTTGACTATAGGGGGAAGAAGGTGAAAATAAAGACGATACAGGATAAAGACAGGTTCCTGCAAAGAAATCAAGAAGACTTACAGAAAGGAACTGTAGACCCAATTGCTGAGCAAAAGAGTGTAATAGATATCCTGAACCTTTCGTTTGGACAGAACCTTCCACCACCAACAGAGGAGGAACAACAACTGGGAGCTGTTGGAGGAATACCAGAAAAATAACAAGATGGCCCTGCAATTCCTTAGCTGGAATTGTAATGGGATGAACAGTCCTTTGAAGAGACGACAAATATTCCATATTTTGTACAGAGAACAATTGGACTTGATTTGCTTACAGGAAACTCATATAACTAGAGCACACAGGAGACTGCTTATGAATAAAAAATTGGGACAAGAATTTATTTCGTCGGACAAAGTGAAAAAAAGAGGAGTTGTGATTTATGTAAAAGAGAAGTGGGCTCCAAAAATGATGTTCAAAGATGAACAAGGAAGATATTTAGCGGTGGAGATTCAGGTACAAGGAGAAAAATTTTTGATAATTGGGATCTATGCGCCAAATGAAGGTAAAGCAGAATTCTTCAAAAAACTCCATGAAACTTTGATGGACTATTTGGAATACAATATGATAATCATGGGAGATATGAATGGTGTAGTTTCTACAAACATGGACAAGACACAAAGACTGACACTTACTAAAGAAGGGAGACTCCCGAAGACTTTCTTCGAAATGACTGAAAATATGGACTTAATAGACATTTGGAGAACAAGGAACCCTCTTGAAAGAGAGGGAACCTTTTTCTCCCATGCAAAGATGACCTGGACCAGAATCGACCAAATATGGGTTACTAGTGGAATGGCTCCGAAGATTAAGAAGGTAGAAATCTGCCCAAAAACCTGTTCCGACCATAACGCCGTGAAGATGGAAATGAAATTTACAACAACTGGTCAGTTTAGATGGAGAATGAATGACACCCTATTTCGAGATAGAGAGATCCACATGAAGGCCCAAAAAACTCTAAAGGACTATTTTGAAATCAAT
Organism: Podarcis vaucheri; assembly: GCF_965113315.1. Lineage (NCBI taxonomy): Eukaryota > Metazoa > Chordata > Lepidosauria > Squamata > Lacertidae > Podarcis > Podarcis vaucheri. Next base: position 54,663,676 of record NC_138759.1, on the reverse strand, counting down.
CTAAAGGGCGATGTGGAAAAAAGAGTGATCTGGGACGCAAGTAAAGCTGTGATGCGAGGATTTTTGATTCAACAAAATTCAATAAAGAAGAGAAAACAGAATGAGAAAAAGGAAAAAAATTTGGAAAAGATAAAAGAAGGAGAGAAAAAATTAAGATCAAAACCAAAGTCCCAGGAGATTTTGAGGGAGATTAAGTTGTATCAAACACAATATATGGAATTGATGAACCAAGAGATAGAATGGAAAATAAAGCAAATGAAACAAAAGACATTTGAGTCGGCAGACAAATGTGGTAAACTTCTGGCATGGCAACTTAAGAAAAGACAGAAATTAAATACAGTCACAAGTCTAGAAGTGGATGGAAAAAATATATCTAAACCCAACGAGATAAGAAATTGTTTTGTGAGTTATTTTAAAAAACTTTATTCCCAAGGATTACAAAATGAAGAGGACATAGATAAATTCCTTAATAAATATGGATTACAAAAAATCTCTCATCATAGCAAGGTGGAGTTAAATCAGAGAATAACAGAACAAGAGATAGAGGGTGCCATTCAGGACATGCAATTGGGCAAATCTCCAGGGCCAGACGGACTGACTTCCAGATATTACAAATCTTTAAAGGAATGGCTGATACAACCGTTAAAGGAAGTTTGTAACGAGATTTTAGAGGGAAAAAAGGCACCCGAATCGTGGAAAGAAGCATATATCTCACTCATACCAAAGACAGAGACTGAAAAGACTCAACTGAAGAACTACCGCCCAATTTCGTTATTGAATGTGGATTACAAAATTTTTGCAGACATTTTAGCAAAAAGATTTAAAAGAGTACTGATGGAGAAGATTCACAGAGACCAAGCAGGCTTTCTCCCAAAAAGACACCTCTCAGACAATGTTAGGAACATAATAGACATTCTGGAAAAGTTAGAGGTGAACATAAACACTAAAGCAGTTTTGATATTTGTGGATGCGGAGAAAGCCTTTGACAATATTTCGTGGAGTTTTATGAAAAAGAATCTTCATGGGATGGGGGTAGGACAAGGATTTGAGAATGGTATGGGTGCAATATATTCCGAACAAAAAGCTAAGTTGATTGTAAACAATGTAATAACTGAGGAACTTAAGATAGAAAAAGGAACACGACAGGGGTGCCCAATTTCCCCATTGCTTTTTATTTCAGTCCTGGAGGTGTTGCTGAACATGATTAGAGATGACCAGCAAGTTAAAGGTGTAAAGGTCGGAACCAAACACTATAAGTTAAGAGCGTTCGCAGATGACCTTGTATTGACCTTGCAGGAGCCAAACACTAGTACAAAAAGAGTGTTGGAAATAATCCAACAATTTGGGCAGGTAGCCGGATTTAAATTGAATAAACAAAAAACTAAAGTCTTAGGGAAAAACCTAACAGATATGGAAAAGAATAAGTTTCAAGAAGAGACAGGTCTGACGGTGGTCAAGAAGGTGAAATATCTAGGGGTTAATTTAACATCTAAAAACTTGAATCTGTATAAGGACAATTATGAAAAATGTTGGTCAGAAATTAAAAAAGATCTAGAAATATGGTCAAATTTGAGATTGTCAATGTTAGGCCGAATTGCAGTGATTAAGATGAATGTATTGCCTAGAATGTTATTTTTATTTCAAACTTTGCAGATTATTGACAAGATGGACTGTTTCAAGAGGTGGCAGAAAGACATTGCGAAATTTGTCTGGCAGGGCAAAAAGCCCAGAATAAAATATAAAATATTAACAGATGCAAAAGAAAGAGGGGGATTTGCCCTGCCGGACTTAAAATTGTACTATGAAGCAGCAGCATTCTGCTGGCTGAAAGAGTGGATGCTCCTCGAGAATACAGATATCTTGGACTTAGAAGGTTTCAATAATGCATTTGGCTGGCATGCATATTTATGGTATGACAAAATCAAAGTGCATAGTGCCTTTAAAAACCATATTGTAAGGAAAGCGTTGCTTAATGTTTGGATGAGATATAAAGATCTGTTGGAAAACAAAACCCCTAGATGGTTGTCACCCTTAGAGGCTAAGGCCCACAAGAAAGTTAATATGGAGGTCGGATGGCCAAAGTATAGCGAGATCTTAGAACAGGATGGAGAGAAACTGAAATTAAAGAGCCATGAAAAACTAAAACCCAAAGTACAAGATTGGCTCCACTATTATCAAATAATGGAGGTTTTCAAACAAGACAGGAAAATTGGCTTTCAGATGGAAAAATCAAAACTTGAGACAGAATTGTTAGAACCCAATACTAAGAATTTGTCAAGAATGTATAACTTGCTGTTGAAATGGAATACACAAGACGAAACAGTTAAATCAGTTATGATTAAGTGGGCACAGGACATTGGTCATAATATTATGTCTGCTGACTGGGAAAGGTTGTGGAACACTGGTATTAAATTTACGGCATGTAGTGCTTTAAAGGAAAATGTGATGAAAATGGTCTATAGGTGGTACATGACCCCAGTTAAGCTAGCAAAAATTTACCATTTGCCTGATAACAAATGTTGGAAATGTAAGGAAACTGAAGGTACTTTTTATCATCTTTGGTGGACATGCCCGAAGATTAAGGCTTTCTGGGAGATGATATATAATGAAATGAAAAAGGTATTTAAATATACCTTTCTTAAGAAACCAGAGGCCTTTCTCTTGGGCATTGTCGGCCAATTGGTGCCAAAAAAGGATAGAACCTTTTTCATGTATGCAACAACAGCAGCAAGAATACTGATCGCAAAGTATTGGAAGACACAAGATTTACCCACCTTGGAAGAATGGCAGATGAAAGTGATTGACTATATGACATTGGCGGAAATGACAAGCAGAATTCGTGACCAGGGAAAGGAGACTGCGGAAGAAGATTGGAAGAAATTTAAGATTTATCTTAAGAACTATTATAAACTTGATGAAGTTTAGAATGTCGAGATTTTACAGAGAGAAAGGGTTGCAGTAATATAAGATCAGATTAAGAAAGGACTATGATGAATTAGGACGGGAAAAAACATTTATAAGTTGCTATAAAAATTTGGACATGAGGATGCAGAAAGGGGAGGTATGGGGAAGTCCGAGGAAAGAAGTCTATGAAAGGACATTTTGAAATTATATTTGTTTGTTTGTCTGTCTTTCTTTTATGTTTGTTTGTTATAAAAACTCTTGTAAAACTAATAAAAATTTTATAAAATAAAAAAAAGTTTACGCTCTTTGGCCAAAGATAGGTGAAACCAGTAGCATTGTCCAGATTTGGAGTAATCTCCATGGATTAAGGCATTTTCTGCCATTCTATGTCATTCCAAGGAGCTGTTTTTGCCTAATTCAAATGACTAAAGCAATTTTTTAAAAATAGAAAAAAAAGACTTTTTGTCATTGCTATCTCCTCTGTTTAGACACCTGGTATGATGATGATGTTTAGACATCTGGTGTGAAATGGCCAAGGATGAAGTCAATAAATTAACACTATCGTATACTAATTCACACTTGGACTAACTGAATTTGGAGAAGAAGCAGGAAGGATGTAAAAGCCTGAAAGGAAATAATCTACTTTACCAATAAGTACTTCCTAAAGCAGAAAGGACGGACATGTTGCTTTTCTATCTCCCCCTACTGGTTCATGTAACTTATTGCTAATATTGTTCTTTCACTCCCCAACACTGGAATTATTCATTTGCCCTGCCCCATCTGTTGCAAGCTGCCTTATTGTTGTTATTTTGCTTGAATTTTGTATTTGCATGGCTTGGGGGCCGTTTTGGCTGTTACCAAGTATCATCACCAAGTTGATACAAGGAGGGTTTTTGGACAAACACAGAAATAATTGAACTAAGCCTCAAGTCATTGGGTTTTGTTGAGAGGGAACAAGCTAATGAAGCGTCACTAAAAGGAACATTTTTCTACCTTTGCTCTCTATCAGAAAGATAGGAGCGGGAGAGAAGGGGGAGCCCAAATCAACCCTCCCTTCTCATGGAGTGTCTTAACACCAGCAAAATCCCTCTCACATCGGGTCAACCAGATTGTCTTTCAGAGGCTGATTCTCCTGGCCAATGGGATTTTGAGGCAGCAGCTGAAAGGCGCTGAACATGAGGAGCAGGTGCAGAACAGTTGTGGTGCTGGGCAGATCCAAATCACCTATCCAAACAAGAGAAAATTAGAAAAGGGAGAATGAACTGCCACGCTGCCGGGGACAATCATGTGTAAAAGAATGTGTGATGCGCTAGGATATTACAATGCACAACTGAAATGCGTTCACAAGTTTACTTGGAGGAAAGCAATATAAGGGTGTGTGAGATTTTGTTCTGTTACTCAATTCATCGTCATTATTAAAGACCACAGTGGTCTTAATTCACTTTTAAAAATCACATTCATTCAATGATTCATTTGTTTAAATATTTTTAAAGGTTTTTTTGGTCTTTTTTCTTATTTGTACATTTGTGCGTGTGGTGATTTTGAAAGCCACTCCTGGGTGGCACCATTTTATTTTCCCATAATGCCTCACATACTGCTTTGTTCTCCACCGTTTTGGTGGTGGTGCGAGGGAGAGAAATGTACTTACCCAACTGATTTTATTAGTAAGTTGAAAGGCATAAGACAAATGGATAAAGGTCCTAGAGCCTGGGCTTACATATGAACTAGATAAAATACAAATGTCTAATAATTTTCTTTTTTAGTTAGAGGGCAAATGAATGCAGATGACTTCCCAGCAGCCTGAACAAAATTTCTCTCATCACATTCCAGCACATTGGCTTTTACTGAAGTGTGCCGTGATGATATGAACAGCGATGTGGGAACTGCAGATATTTCAACTGATTTTAATCTTTGCATATTACATTGTCTGTTTTGATGAGGGAAAGAGGAAGAGACATGAAAATGAAATATACAAACGAAATCTAACATGTCTCAGTCTTGGAGGATGGATTTCCCGCTGCTCTGCATTTGATAATCTCCCTAGGCCTGACATGAACCACTCTGGTTTGGAGCCTGGAAGGGGAAATCCCTGAAGATCACATATCAAACCAGACCCAATGTTCCTGAGCCAGCCAGAGAATTGCCTGGTGTGTGGAGCGATCATGGCTTCCTGTTTTGTTTTGAGCACAGAGACACTAACCAGGCCCAAGAACAAGCTCACAGCCTAGTTTTTCCCTCCCGCAGGGTGTGCCAAACAATTTTCCCCAGCCCATAATAGCCTTTCGAAAAGCCAGAAAAGTAAGAAGAACTTTTCATTTTGGTTTATTTGCACCAAACAATTTTGAAGAAATGCATACATTATGATATTATTGGTCATGTATGAGGTTTCTTCTGGAATAGAAGCTCCTGGTCTGTTTCCTTCATATGCAGTGGCTTCATCTAGGTGAGTTTTCAAAGTGGATTCCCATAGGCAAGTTAAGTGCAGACAGAGGTAATATGTCGGAAACATGGAAGGGTCTCACCCACGGCGCATATTTAAAACATGCTTTTGCCACTTTAATAGCCATGGCTTCCCTTAAATAATCCTGGGAACTATAGTTTGTTAAGGCTACTGAGACTTACTAGGAGTTCACAGAGCTGCTATTCCCAGATGGGGTGGATCAGGGTAGCGGCAAGAGCGACAGGAGCACTTGGTCGGCTGTGACAGCAAGCCTAGCTGCACACCTCCTGTGCCGCAATTAAGGACAGACCCGTGGAGAGGATTTGTAGAATGAGAGAGAAAGTGTCGCAGGAAAACCCATTATTCCTCTTGTGGTTCCCCATCACCTCTTCTATTTCAAAAGCACAATCGCAAAAGCCCTCAACCGCTTTGAAAGTATGATAAGCACGACACAAGTCCACACTCCACCCATGATCATTTCTCCGAAATTTCATTTCATTTCGTTTCCTAATTCCCAAATGCAATTTACTTTCTCATAACTTGGTTAAGAAATGTTTTTTTAAAGCAAGAAAATTTATATACACCCAACTATAAATCACCCCAGCTCTACATGGCATGGAAGTGATAGATGGCAGCATTTGTTGTATGCAATGTCTGTGCAACAATCAGCAGACAGACAGAAAATTGCCCCCTTAGATAAATGTACTATTCTGCTTCCTCTCTAGGAAGTGGCTTGCCCCTCGTAATTAGTTTATATGGAGACCCTTCCCCTAGCAGAGCACTCAAGGCATAATATTTGCCTTAAGAATGCAATTGCAGGATGCTGTTTATGTAACACTGAAGCGGATCTCCACGTTTTATACGGGAAAGGGATGTGAAGCAGAATTGATTTGCTCTAGCTATACATTTTCACGCTCTGCAGATGAACAGGGATAGGATTGTCTGAGCAACAGTGCTTCAGTTTTGATTCAGTTCCTTCCGGGCACCACACAGGGCTTTCTTTTTGTTAATCAATGTCTAGTGAGAGAAAAGGAAGATTGAATGAATGTCACTCAATCTATCTTCTTTAGATCTTCTTAAAATTTCATCTTGACTTCCTTGCTGGACTTCCTTGACTTCTTAATGGAGAAAGATAGTTTAAAATCCATTGTTACTGTTATGGGCATCTAGGGGGCAAGGATCCCCTAAAATTCCTGAGTGCCGGATTATCCCCATAATTTCTGAAATCAGTAAATGTGGGGTTTGAAGTCAAGCTGAACTTAGATACCATCCAAGAACAAGGCAAGTGATAGCAAAGTCATTACCCTGACAAAAGGTGAGACATTCAGCATCAGACAAGAAAGGGAGAGGCCACCAGTATTACAGGCAGTGCTTTTTCGGGGGGTGTGTGTGTGTGAACGCATACCCCTAAACATTTTTGAATTTTTGTACTTTTGTTCATTTACTGTATTTATTTTTCCCAATTTGAACTATAAAATGGTGATTTTCTTGAGTCAAAATGTTGTTGTTTAGTCGTTTAGTCGTGCCCGACTCTTCGTGACCCCATGGACCAGAGCATGCCAGGCACTCCTGTCTTCCACTGCCTCCCCCAGTTTGGTCAAACTCATGCTGGTAGCATGCCAAAATGAGAGTACCCCTAAACATATATTTTTTTTTAGAAAAAAGCACTAATTACAGAGGGCATGATGTAACCACAGAAAAAAGGAGGAAGCTTTTGAAATGGAGCTTGCCAGGGTGACAGGGGGGATGCTGTGGAAAGAGAGGAATTGTTTTCTGCAAAGGTTGCTGGGAAAAAGGAGGAAGTAGATGGGAGCTGCTGCACTCAGAAACCAGGGGCCACGACTGGCTGTTGTGTTGGACCCAAGCCTGCTGAAGCTATAAGAGGAGCGCGATACTCTTTGGGTATAATGTTGTGCACTCCCTCCATTGAAGGATTAAGATGTAAATATGTGTGAATATACCATATTTCTAAGACACTGCAGACTTTGCTGTTTAACCATCAGTTTGATCACTCTGTAACTTCTGCTTACATTCCTGCTAGGCTTACTCTTGAGTTTTTGAACCACAGGCCACATCTACCTGTACGCCATCATCGAATTGGTCTTCCCTTCCCTTTGTTTCTAAGGAAATTGTAACTTCTTCTGGTCTCTGCATGCCAGTGTAAAAGCTCTCCTCCTCACCTGATGATCCTTTGAAGATGTGCATTCATTTTCTTTGGATCTTGATGAACTTGGGGGGAAATGTCTGCAAACTTTTCCGTATGTGCGGTGAACAATTTTGTGTATGTGGCTCCCCAGTGCTGCCTATGCTTACACTTCTAGCAGCCTGTTTGCTATATGCGCCTCTCTGAGGAAAGTCTGGCTCATGCTGACACATCGCTTCTACGCATGCCCAGTTTCTCATTCTGCTTCTCCTATATCCTTCTCAAGAGATGTGTTTAGCTGCCCTCTTGGGGCTTCTGCCTCTCCTTTAATATAGGGGTAACAAATGTGGCGCCCTTCATGTGTTGTTGGCTTCCAACTCCCTTCAGGCCCAGTTGGCATGAGAAATGGTGGGAACTGGAGTCCAGCCACATCTTGAGTGCACTCCTAAACAAAAATCCTGGCTACGCCCATGAGGGCACCATATTGGCTACTCCTGCCTTAGGGCATTACTTGAATCACATGCAGTTCCCCATTCTAGCACTAGCGTTCTAGCTTCCCTGCAGCGTGCTAGGATACCGGGAACTTATTTCAGCTTGAGCTTCAAGAAAAACTTGCATGGGCCCAGAAAAGAAGAAAGTTTTCTAAAGCTTGATCTTTCTCCTCTGCCCAGGGTCCAAAATCAAGCAGTGGAGAAATTCAAAATCTAAGCACCAGAAAAATATTCACTGCCCTATTCCACCTACCAAAGCTGTCACGAAGCAGTAGCTGGCATGGTGGAGTGGGTGGGGCTGCATTGCTCCTCTGGCTTCTCAGTGATGTGTGTGTCACTGCTAGTTACCAGGAGAGATGGGGGCAAGGCAGCAGGGAGCTTGGAATGGTGTGAGTGGGAGCCTTGTCTGCCCCCTCCATCAGTAACTGGTGTGAGTGGAGCCTTGTCTGCCCCCTCCATCAGTAACTGGCAGCCACACGGCACTGGGATGCCAGGAAAGGCATTTAGTCTCACCTACACCACTGTGCTCGGGACGTGGATGCCACTGTGGGTTAAACCACAGAGCCTAGGACTTGCCGATCAGAAGGCCGGCGGTTCGAATCCCCGTGACAGGGTGAGCTCCCATTGCTCAGTCCCAGCTCCTGCCAACCTAGCAGTTCGAAAGCACGTCAAAGTGCAAGTAGATAAATAGGTACCGCTCCAGCGGGAAGGTAAATGGCGTTTCCGTGCGCTGCTCTGGTTCGCCAGAAGCGGCTTAGTCATGCTGGCCACATGACCTGGAAGCTGTATGCTGGCTCCCTTGGCCAATAAAGCGAGATGAGCGCCGCAACCCCAGAGTCGGTCACGACGGGACCTAATGGTCAGGGGTCCCTTTACCTTTACCTTTACACCACTGTGCTAGTGACTGTTACCACCACCAAGATACCTTGACACATAAGGGACAAAAATGGGGCAGATATGAAGTAGGTTGATCACACCAATGAGGGAATTGCATTATCTTACCAAGGAAAGAAAGTGATCTGAATAGCAAAGGCTTTGAGAAGGCTAAACTGAAGGAATGCAGAAGCAGAGTGCGGAAGAGCAATGGGGAAGAGTGATAACCAAGAAAGGTATACATGACACAGGCATCTTGGCTCATCCTTTTCTAAACAGTCCTGGGCTTCCCTTGCCTGGGCTGTACCTGAGGGCACATTTCCTGTGGAGGAAGCGCCTGCCACTCCACATCTGGTCCTGATTTCTTTAGAGTGCCTCCACTGTGTGCTCTTATAAAGGATGCACCTGTGAACATCTCTGAGATCAGCCTCGTAGGGTATGGATGCAATTAATATGACAGGGTGTCCATAGTTGGAAAGGGGAGTAAGGGCCTTTCTGATACACTTCCCCATTACACTCATATTGCCAAGTATATCTGCAACCAGACATTAGACAGAAGTTTCTGAGAATACTGCAGAAAGCTTATCTCCCCACCCTGCACCATGCCACATTTTATGGGCTGCGCATGAAGATCTGAAAATATGTCTTAAATGCAAATGCATTTGCACATGTGTTTACTACCATAAGCAATGGGATGGAAAAAAATATCAGGACCCAGCCAGCCTGGCCAATAGACCTGATTCTACAGGCACAAGGTATATAAACAGAGCAACGTATCACCGTGGTTGAAGCTGATGAGCTGTGGTTAATTATTCTTCCTGATTTTGTTGGGTTTCCCACACCAATAAGGATTATCCCACAATTATGTTGCTCCCTTTCTACCCTGAAGTAACACCCATGATGGGCTCTCATTCACTCCAGCTACTTGGTCACAGGAGCTGCCAGTATCTGCCCACAGCTGCCCCATGTGGTGATCCACTGAAACCGCAGGTAGCAACTTCTCCTTGAAGTACCCTCAGGCTTTGGACTGCCCTGTCTACCAAGGCTAGCTGCTGGACAGAAAGTAGTACAAGGGGTCTTGAGCAACAAGGGCTTCCGGAGCTCTGGTGTGTTTCTGTATCCTTAGTTGTCCTGTGGTCCTGGTTTATCCTTTAGTTCTCACTTATTCTTCAATCCTCATGACTGGTTCTGACAGGTTAGTAGTCCATGGGGAGCACTGTATTGATTTCTTTAAGAACAAAATTTCACATAATTACAAAACTGACATTTACAACACACAGTGCATGCACCACATTCAGATGCACACACAGAGAGACAATTGTGGAATTCAGTATAGTGGGGTACATGTACATCGAATGAGGTCTCCCCATGTGACTCCCCATGGCCCCCACAAATCTTTTCTGGGCTTTCCTTCAACTCACCAAAGCTGATTTAGGAAGGGAGGGAGTCCTGTTGTGTGAGCAGACTTCATTCCAGACCACAACAACTTAGTCAAATCCTGCCCAGCACTCCCTAGAGAGGCAGGGAGGGAGGGAGAGAGAGAGAGAGAGAGGTCATTGTCTTTACTCCCTAAGTCTGTTGCAGTGAATGAGGTGGTACTGCTGCCACTGAGCTGCCCTTCTGGTGGCAGTAGTATTGCCACTTGCCAGGACTAGGATGGGCAGGGGAAGCACGGAGTTGGCAGTCAACTGTCTTGAATCTGTACCACTCAGACAAACTGATGGATAGGAATGCAGCTCTCCATGGTGTTCCACATTTCTTTGAATGTTGTACACAGTTCTTGGTTAAATCAATATAGCAAACAAAATAAAAAACGTATGAGTTAAAATGCAGTTTTTAAGGGAAACTATATCCCAAAACAAGTATTTAAATTTGGATATTTAATAATGGCATATTAATCCAGAAACAGATGGAAAGGGCATATGGGTGAACACATGCACATTACTCCATCCAGCTACACTCTAGAATTGGGATCTGTGTGGGACCCCCCCCCCATCCACAGAACCACATGCCCACACATACCCATCAAGTGCGAGAATTTTTTTTGTAATGCAGATAGGAATACCGAGCAAACAGAAATGAAAACAAAGGACGCCTGTGACGCATATGCAATATTTCAACTCACTTATAGGGGCATGTAGGGACGCGGGTGGCGCTGTGGGTAAAACCTCAGCGCCTAGGACTTGCCGATCGCATGGTCGGCAGTTCAAATCCCCGCGGCGGGGTGCGCTCCCGTCGTTCGGTCCCAGCGCCTGCCAACCTAGCAGTTTGAAAGCACCCCCGGGTGCAAGTAGATAAATAGGGACCACTTACTAGCGGGAAGGTAAACGGCGTTCCATGTGCTGCTCTGGCTCGCCAGAGCAGCTTCGTCACGCTGGCCACGTGACCCGGAAGTGTCTGCGGACAGCGCTGGCTCCCGGTCTATAGAGTGAGATGAGCGCACAACCCTAGAGTCTGTCAAGACTGGCCCGAACGGGAAGGGATACCTTTACCTTTACCTTATAGGGGCATGTAGTGCTCCTTATGACCTATAGTCTCCCCACACACCTCCCAAGCAGCATCTAGGAAACAAAATGTGTGATGTGACATTATCCTATTCAGAATTCTCACCCCCAGTCCAATTCATTGGCTGCAGCTTTGCAGAGTTGATGGTGATGGTATCATGATATTTTACTAGATGTTACCAGGGAGACATGTGGAAAGAGAGATGGATTGCTGGCAGCCACATGTCCTCCCTAGCCTCCAGTCAGACCCTTGCGCATGTGTGTGCTTTGCCCAACTCTGAAAAAAAGAATAAATAAATCGTTCCATTTTGTTTCATAAACGTCTCTCATCTTTACTGAAAGTCAGTGTCCAGAGTTTGGAGTGTTTCCTTCCCTCTCCATGTGATTTTGATTCTGCTCATTATAGTTAATCTGATAAAAGAAAGGAACTGCAACAAATGAAAGCAAAAAGGCAAGTGAGTAAGGGTCACTCTTCCTGACAGAAACAGAGAGCTTTGTGCCCACAGACCAGTTTGCTGCAGGGCACAAAGGTTACAAAAAAGCATCTCCAGCTGCTTCATCCGTTCAGCCAACGGGGGTCATCCTGAGCCGTAAGGCCACCCTATCTGCCCATCTTGACCTTTGCACTGTCCTCCTCCAGCACAGCCAACACACCCAAGGTGGTATTGTGATGAAAGGCAGCAGGAAAACATATGAGTCTGTCCCTGAGAATCACATTCAGCCAAGGGATGGAAGAGGATTTTGTTTGATACACATTTTTAAAAATCTACTTCACACCTACTGGACGAATGCATGGATTGGAACATAATTATATTTCAGATTCTGCACTTTCCCAAATGTTACGATGCAGTTCTTTCCTAATAAAAAGTACCATAATAGGTGAAAAATTACATATTTGATAAAAACACATAGAGATAAAATATGGATTTAAATATGGATTTTGTACAGTTTTTTTATAAATCTCAGATTGATATGAAACAGGATTGACTTATGAATGAGCACATGCAAAACTGAAATCTGAAGTGCTGTGTCTGTACAGTGGCAGTGGGTTTAAGTAAGGTCCAATGATTAAGCAAAAATCCAGTTAAGTTGCAAAATAGCATCAGATTTTAAGAGCAGTTGTTGCAGTTAGTTTCTCCTTTTTAATTCTTCTCAAAAAACTTTAGCAGTCTTCTCAATACAACAAACAGGTACTACCTCCTGTTTTTATTTCATTCATTCATTTTATTTGTATGCTGGTTTTCCACCCCCTCCAAAAACAAACAAACAAACAAACAAACAAACAAACAAACCCCACACTCAAATTGGCTTTCAACAAAGAAACTGGAATGCATTTCAAAATCAATCACTACAAAAACAATTTCATGCGAACATGGCAAAATAATAGAAAATATAATAACATGCAAAAAACAACAACACCCCCACACATCTCAATACTATAAATAGGGCAAGATTACTTAAGCAGCATGCAGCATCCAATAGCAGAACTAAGAAGGGAGCTTCACAGTTTCACCTTTGTCCTAGAAACACCTCTCCCATGATTTTTCTCGCAGCCTCTTTCCTGCAGCCACATACCCATCAAGTGTGAGATTTGTTTTTGGAAAAGTGCAGAATCTGAAATATAATTATGTTCCAATCCATGCATTCGCCCAATAGGTGTGAAGTAGATTTTTAAAAATGTGTATCAAACAAAATCCTCTTCCATCCCTTGGCTGAATGTGATTCTCAGGGACAGACTCCTGGGGTAGCTGGAACCCTCCCCTTTGATGTTACTTCATTGTATTTTAAGCAAAGGGATTTCTGCTGTTAATACGTATGTTGTATAAAACGGGGGTGAGAGGCACAGAGGTAACAATTCTCCCTTTGTACCCCTGCATGGATTTGCAGCTGAGTGACATTCTGCTGTAATTACAAAAGAAAAGAAAAAGTCTACCCCCTACCCGTGCTCTGCTGTAATTATAGAAACAACCCACTAGATGTATTTTTTTCTATATGATTTCCCTTCAGATGAGCTGCAGCTCCCTGGCAGACATCTTGTTGAATGCTGGCAACGTTTTTGGCCTTGGCAGAATACCAGTGAATACCAGCAATAGCTGAGGATTACAGCATCAGGTAGATTGGAAACAACGAAGGTTTAACGAAGAATTTGGAGGAGGGGAAGATGTGGACAGAATGCGCTTGCCTCAGGGATGGAATGTGACTATTTAACAGTGTGCCGCCCGCAATGGATGAACTTCCCTGATTGCACCAGAATCTCCCCAATGAGTTCTCCAGTGTCAAGGGCTGCTTTGCTTCAGTTCTTCTGTCAGGCTCCGTTTGTGATCCCTCACCAGCTCAGCCACTCTAATGTGGCCGCCCTGACAGCAGCTGCCATTTTCTTAATGCTACAGGAAATCAGTAGTTCTGTTTTGTCTCATCAGAGGAAAGAAGCTTACTCTGAGTCATAGAATTGTAGAGTTGGAAGGGACACCAAGGGTTATCTAGTCCAACCCTCTACAATGCAGGAAACTCAACACGTGGTCCCCCATCCAATTTGAAACCATGTCAGACCCTGCTTAGCTTTGCAAATGTGCTATCAATTTTGTTGCTGCAACTGATGTTTCATCCTACCTTATGTCAGGATTCACAACCTCTTGGGGTTGCCTCCACCCTCCAGAGATATCAAGGAATGCAGAGAGAGCAGGAAATGTCTAAACATACCCAGCTCCTTCAAGCGCTCCCCATCAGGCTTCGTTTTCAGACCCTTGATCATCTTGGTTGCCCTCCTCTGCACACGTTCCAGCTTGTCAACATCATTCTTCAATTGTGGTGCCCAGAACTGGACACAGTATTCCAAGTATGGCCTGACTAAGAGTGACTGACTAGAGTGGTACTCTTACTTCCCTTCATCTGGACACTGTACTTCTCTTGATGCAGCCTAGAATAGCATTAGCTTTTTTGCTGCTGCATCACACTGTTGACTTGTGTTAAGCTTGTGGTCCATCAAGACCCCTAGATCCTTTTCACATGTACTGCTAGTAAGCCAGGTGTCCCCCATCCTATATCTGTGCATCTGGTTCTTCCTGTCTAAGTGAAGAACCTTACATTTGTCCCTATTGAAATTCATTTTGTTAGCGGGACACCTTCAAATAAAGCCATTCAAATAGAGGAATGTCCTCTGTAAAGCAGGAGACCTGGCACACCTTAGGAGGCATTTCATTATTTTTAATATGGGTGCTCTCTATACATCCCACAAAGACTTAAGATTATAATAAACACAAAGCGACCTTCATCGTTCTTTCCTGCTTCTTCCTAGGGAGGGAAGACTAGTTCTAGAATTCAAGTGAAGTTCAATCACTTCCCCTTGATGAATTGTTGTTGATGCTTGGCAGTGTAATGTTCTGAGAAAGCGGCAGGCACAGAAAGTCCAGCTGCGATAGGATCAGGGATAGGACACCCCCTCCTCTCTTCTGCTAGTTAGTGCAGGCTCTTACAGCTCTATGCAGCAGGTGAACAATTATCACTTGCCCTCCGACTTAATGTTTTACAAGGGATGCGGGCTGTTTCCAATTAGCCCCAGGATACAATGAAAATTAACTCGTTTGTGTCACCTTGAAAAGGCTGGGGGCCCACATCTGACTTACATTTGCCCTGTTGCCATTGGAAAACATGCATCCATGTGAGTCTGGCAGCAGCATCCTGCGCATGCTTACTCAGAAGTAAGCAGCACAGGGTCCAATCGAATTCTGTCCCTTGGATTTGTCTCAATTCGCTCTTTACTTTGGTGAGGGTTAAAAGAAAGGATGGAACGGCAGGTAATGCAACATAGTCCAGAGGTCTGGTTCCCAGCCTCAATCTGCCATGGATTGCTTAGGTGGCACTTTGTTTCAGCTTCAGTCCCCCCCCCCTTGTAGGAATAATGTGAGCTCTTTTCACAAGGTGCCCTTCACACATAAGTGCAGAACTGCACCTCCTGGCTGCACCCTTGATGTCACGCATTCCTGGGCCCCACCCTGTTCACACACTGAGTGTGAGTCATGACCTCTCAAAAGAAGGGCCTATCCATGTGGGCTTCCCATTCATAAGATGTATTGGACCATCATCCTGTTAACCATAGTGGCCAACCAATTGCCTGCAAGCTTGGTGTGTATGGGGATATGTATTAGCTGGGTCTGCAGATTGGGGAGGGGGAGGGCACCTGGCTGCCACCCCTTTACTATGGGAGGAAAAATGAGGTGGAATTGTAGATCAAAGCAACCAATCACATTTATTTCACATCCTGCTCAGTATGAAAATATGATACTAGAGCCTGAGAAACTGGGCAAGACTCCTACATATCTAATTCACAGAGAAGTTTCCTTGTGAAAGTATCAGATCAGTAAAAAAAACCTTTAAGTCTCCTTTGGAAATGAACGTGAACTATCCCCACTGACCTTACAAAATGAGATTTACACAAGCAACAACAAAAACAACAACTTAAAGCCTACCAACTGCAACTAATTTTCAGTGAAAGTATGCATAACCCCATGGATTTTTTTTTGCATACTACTGGTGCCTCTGTTAGAAGCTGAAAGCAGTTTCAGCAAATTAGCACTCATCAAAAACTGCAGTCTATAGTATTAAGAACAGCTAAGCCACCTTTGTCCATCCAGTGTGACTGTGCATGAGAAATTTACTTTTGGGAAATAATTTATGATTTTGCAATGAAAAGGGAGAGAGAGAAAAAGAAAGCTTCAAAGTGAATCGGTTTATTTACAAAATGTTTGCAGCTGCATTGGAACACTAGAATAAAACATCAACAGAATAATACCTCAATTAGGACCAAAACAAGTTACAGAATTGCCAGCAAGCTTTGTGAACCTCTTATTCTGGCTGGATGTTATGTTAAGCAAAAATAGCGAAAAGGGAGGTGTTTCGGAGTAGGGTACAAAGCCCTTGTGTAGGCAATGGTCTAAGTTCAGAAATGTAGAAGATGTACAGAATTAAAATAGAAACTTTTCTTTCATGACTCAGGAGACTATGTGTATTCAATAGGAATCACAGTGTGTGTGGGGGAGTTGGTCTGTGTACTGGGTTGCACTGGGCCCAAAAAATGATGTTTTGGGATCTGAGTACTATACATAGCCTTATCCCTAATGAATTTGTCCAATCTCTCCTTTTAAAGCCATCCAAGTTGGTGCCCATCATTACATCCTGCATTAGCAAATTCCCATAGTTCAGCTATGTGCTGTGTACATAAGGACTTCCTTTTATCTGTCCTGAATCTTCCAATATTCAGTTTCATTGGATAGCCGCGTTCCCAGTATTATGAGGGACAAGGAAGAACTTTGCTCTAGCCATTCTGTGCCATGCTTAATTTTATACACCTCTATGATGTCTCCCCTACCCCGTTACTTGCCATTCCCCCCTAAACTAAAAAGTCCCAAATGTAATTTTTCATCATAGGGGAGTTGCTCCAGCCCTTGATCATTTTGGTTGCTCTTTTCTGTACTATTATGCAATCATGGAATCATAGAAGGGACCAAAGGGTCCTCTAATCCAAGCCTTTGCAGTGCAGGAATCTTAACTAGATCATCCATGACAGATGACCATCCAACCTCTGCTTAAAAACCCCAAGGAAGGAGAAGCCACCACTTCTCCTGTGAGTCTGTTCCACCGTTGAACAGTTCTTGCTGTTCTTCCTGGTGTTTAGTCGGAATCTTCTTTCTTGTAACTTGAAGTCTTTGGTTCAGGTCCTACCCTTTGGAGTGGGAGAAAACAAGCTTGCTCCATCTTCCATGTGATAACCCTTTAGATAATTGAAGATCGCTCTCATATCTCCTCTTATCCAAGCTAAACATATGCAATTCTCTCAACTGTTCCTCATAGGGCTTGTTTTCCAGACCCTTGATCATCTTGGTTGCCCTCCTCTGCACACATTCCAGCTTGTCAAGTCAATATTCTTCTTAAGTTGTGGTACCCAAAACTGGACGCAGTATCTGGAAAATGAGCAAGGTCCCAACGAAAGAAGAATGGCAACTTAAGCTGATGGAATATGCACAGCTTGCAGACTTAACATATAGAATAAGAGAACAAGAAGAACATACGTTTAGAGAAGATTGGAAAGAGAAGAAGGGAAGTCATTGATATTTGAAGGATGTTTAAATGAGTATTCTAAATTGTAAAACATAAAATTTAATAAAAAATATTTATATTATATAGATTTATATTAGATAGATAGATAGATAGATAGATAGATAGATAGATAGATAGATAGATAGATGTGAGAGAACTGGACACAGTATCCTTGTTGAGATCAGAACTGTCCACAGTATTCCAAGGTGGGCCCATCATATATTCACACAGCAGCATCATGATATTGACAATTTTATTTTTAGTCCCTTTTCTCATTATCTCTAACATGAAATTCACCTTTTCCCCACAGCTGCCCCACTCTGGGCCAACATTTTCATTGAGCTACCCACCATAATCCCAATATCTCTTTCCTGAGAAGTGACTGCTAGTACAGACCACATGTTTCACTCTCAACATTCGAATGCTGGGAATCAGTTGGGTTTAAGACAGTGGGGAGGAAGTCCCTATGCACTGATTGAGGGTAACTTCTGAAAACAACAATAGCCATGATCAACTTTGAGGCCAAACATGATCTACATTAGAAGGACACTTATAGGCAATAGTCTGAAGAACTGACTTATCCATGGGATGCTGAAGGTAGCTGATTGTTAACCCTTGCAGAGACTTTCCTCAGCTCTCTTGGTCCATTATTAGGGGTTGTATGCTATTCCCTGATCTAGAGCAGGGATCAAGTGCTGATTAAAGATTTGTAAGCAAACTGTGGACTGGTGCATTTCCTTTTTTCCGAGGTTTCATTCATACCCAATTAAGCATTTTTCCCGCACTGATACTTTTGGCAACTCTCTGAGCATGAATCAAACATGCAAATAACAGAGTGATACGCATTCCTTGTTACATGTTTTAATTTATGCTTATTTACAAATCTTCCTCACAGATACCAAAGGCAGAAGGAGCTACAGTGTGGGACAGGCAGAGCCTGGGTAGACAAAGCTATTTGGGAAGGCAAACTGAGTGTGGAGCTTAGGGGAAGAGTGGAGGTTTGAACTCACATATATTAAAGTAATAAACAAGTAGTTGTTTTTGTTTGTTTTTTAAAGTCAAATGGAGGAATAGGTTTCTGGAGCTTTTGGGAATGCACCAGATGTCACTGATTTGTTGAGTTTATAGCAATTCTTTGTTCATTTATCTGATACCAAGCTGCTTATAAGAAATAATGCACATACAGACTTCAATACTTGGAACTTATTCCATCTGGTATAAAAGGAGGGCAGTGTATATAGCAGCCTTTATCATTGCTAGGACTTTTTGTTTGTTTCCTTTTTTAAAGATTCTGGAGCAGTACACATTGTAGATTAACTAAGTAATCACCCCCAAGCTAGACGGAGGAAATCAACTCAATTAGCTTTTTAAGGAAATGTTAAAAGATACAATGTTGCAAGCGACTCACATTTGCCGATAGAAGAAACACACAGACACCTCACAGATACAGTGATACCTTGGGTAAAGAACTTAATTTGTTCCGGAGGTTCATTCTTAACCTGAAACTGTTCTTAACCTGAGGCACCACTTTAGCTAATGGGGCCTTCTGCTGCTGCCGCGCCGCCGGAGCACGATTTCTGTTCTCATCCTGAAGCAAAGTTCTTAACCCGAGGTAATATTTCTGGGTTAGCGGAGTCTGTACCCTAAAGCGTCTGTAACCTGAAGCACCACTGTACTCACTTGGGGCTCAGTCTCCTGTGTTGCTTCACACGTAGCCAAGTGAGTGCCAGACTCTCTCCTGAGGCCTGTCACTTTTGAAGATGGGCGAACCCCTTCCACTATGATTGGCATGGTTTGAGTTAACTGGACTATTTCCTGGACCACTAGCCCAGGGCCAGTCGCACAAGGCAAAAATATTGTGATTTCAGATCCAAACGCTACTGATTATACTGCAGTGGTTTATTCTGAAAGTCGGGCCCCACCCACAGCTTCTCTACCTCACATTGCTTACCAGAGGCCGAGGACCTGCTGGTAAATAGAACCCAATTTACAGCACAGTGCAGATGCCTCATGTTTCATGGAGAGGCATTTGATAGTCCTGTGTGATCAGCATTCAGAAAAGCTAGGAGTAATGGATTAAACCTACCTAGGAAAGATCTCACACCTGCAAGAAATATGGCCATAAATCTCCCATGGTACTAGCTATCCAACCAGCAAAGGACAGAGGGGTGCATTTTCCCCCCTTGTTTTAAAATTGTATTTATGATGTTCAGGTTTATACATTTCAATAATTTTACAGTCATTTTAACATTTCAAAACTTCCTTCCCCCTCTTTATGCAGTTCCTTTATTTTTAATATTTTCTGCATATCCAAATTAACTTAATTTGTTCATTTATTCATCTACTTAAAACTGCAGGTTATTATGATAATCCTGCCAATGTTCTTATCTGTTTACAGTTTATCTGTTAAATATTCAATAAACCATTTCCATTCTTTTATTAAAAAAAAAGTTTGTTATCTTGATTTCTCATCAGAGGGGTGCTTTTTCTGATGGTAGCTTTTTCATCAGCAGTGTAGTACATTTCCCCTTACTGAATCTGACCATTGGTCCCTCTAGCTCAGTATTTGGCAGATCTTCAGACAGGAGTCTGTCCTAGGTGTACCTGGAGATGCAAGGGGTTGAACCTAAGACCTTCTGTCTGGGAAGCAGATTATTTACCACAAAGTTATGGTGCTTCCCCTTTGAAAGGATACCATCTGCTGATCACTGCTGTAGTACAAATGAACCCAACTCCCCCACAATTCCTGGTCAGATCATTAATCACAGGACTTATCTCACATAAATACAATCCAGCCATGGTAGAAGACACCAAAATTCACAGTTATTTTACAGCTATCCATCAAGTACTATCCTAACCCTTAGATAAGGGGATATCATTTTGGTTCTCTATGCTAATGAAATAATTGTTTGATAAAGGATGTTGATCATGTTCCTTGAATTAAATTCTGCTTTAGTATTTTAGAGCTTATATTGATTTAATTACCAAAACATGCCTGTGGACAAGTTATGTGTATGAAAAAAACACAATAACAGTACTAAATTTTATTGCAGCAATTAGATATAACAGCAACACAGAACTTGTGCTCTTTGCACTGGAGTGATGTAATTAGCGGTCATAATGACAAAATGGAGCTTGTGAAATTTACAACAACCAGGAACTGGGACTGGGTTTTGGCTTGGGGGTGTAACAAATAACAAGCCACATTTCCTTTGCTCAAATCCAGTTGAAGAAATCAAGTGTCTCTGTAAGACATGATTCATGAATCTGAATCATGCGGCGTTTGGATAAAAAAGGTAAAGGTACCCCTGCCCGTACGGGCCAGTCTTGACAGACTCTAGGGTTGTGCGCTCATCTCACTCTAGGGGCCAGGAGCCGGCGCCGTCCGCAGACACTTCTGGGTCACGTGGCCAGTGTGACATCGCTGCTCTGGCGAGCCTGCACCAGAGCAGCACACGGAAACGCCGTTTACCTTCCCGCTATACAGCGGTACCTATTTATCTACTTGCACTTTAAGGGTGCTTTCGAACTGCTAGGTGGGTAGGAGCTGGGACCGAAAGACGGGAGCTCACCCCGCCGCGGGGATTCGAACCGCCGACCATATGATCGGCAAGTCCTAGGCACTGTGGTTTTACCCACAGCGCCACCCGCGTCCCTTTGGCGTTTGGATATGGAACAGAAATATGCAGCTTGGGACCTTCTCCAATTTGTGTATAACAATTATATTGTGCTACTTTATTCTGTGTTGTACAGGAAATGACTAAGGGCCATAAGAACTGCAAAGAAATCAGCAAATTTGAAATCTGGGGAGAGATGTAACCATTAATTCCTGGATCAGTGCCCTCCTAGTTTTTTCTCTGAAACACAGCTACTCCAGTACATCTGCCCCCTCCCTGCTTTCTTTCTTATGCCCTTGGATAGTCTTTCTTCAGCTCTATCAGGTCATTTTGTTAAATCTGGTGCACACAGAAAAATGCTGGTGCCCACTCCTCCACCATCTAGCCCCAGGACAATTACCTGATCCATTTAGTGGGTGATCGAGCTTGTCAAAATGTTTGTGATTTACATCACAGTAGTGTACAATAACTTCAGCTGCAATACTCCACAGGCATACTTAGAAGAAAGTTCCATTGAAGTTATTTCCTAGAAAATATTTTAGCAGTGGGGAGGTATGTTCTCACCCCCACCCCACCCCCTGCCAGGGAATCAACAGCACATCTTGCCCAATTTAATGTATAAGTGCCACTCTTTGGGGACAAGCAGTATTCTAAAATTACAGGAAGCTCACAAATCGTTAAGAAGATGAACTAGTGTTTCAGTTTCCAAGTAAACACAGAGTAGAATGTAAATGAATGCTAGATTATTTGTTGGAGAGATTTGGTGGTTCTTGAAATGTAGGGGTAAATGTCAGAAATACTGTTATCCTGAGTTTTGGTGTGAATATTTACTAACATGCCTTGGTAAATGTTCTCCTTAAAAATTCATTGGCTAAAGGAAGTTGGCTAGCCTTGAGATTTTCAAATGTGGAGAGTAGGCAGGGTGCTAAAGTTTGTTAAAAGTGAGCAAAAGAGTGAGCTTCATCAAAGTGCGCTCTCTCTCTCTCTCTCTCTCACACACACACACAAGTGTCATGCTTCACAAGTGAGAGCTTGTGAACACTTTTCACTACCAGTCTTCAGATGTACATTTCATCTCTCATCACTGTTTTCGATCTCTAAGCTTAAGCTCGCAGTTCAGCTCAACTCAACTCAACTCACTGTCATTGTTGTTGTGGTTCCCACCAGATCTGAGGTGATGGCAATTTGTACTGGAAACTGTGTGATCCATCTATTTACTTGGTTTTAATGCACAAGATTTGCTTTAGAGTTGACACTATTGCAGATATTAATATTGTGCAGCTTGAAGCAATTGGATGCATAAAAACTGACTCCTTTTGGAATAAAAATTGTCCAGACCTATAAATATTAGCTATACTAACCAGAACTTCTTCAAAACAGGTACAAAAACAATCAACGATGCATCCAAATAGTTCCATAAGACATGTGTTTGTCAAAGCATAGGCTCAGCATTTTCTTAGGAATATTATAGAACTCCAAACATGCCTAGATTCAAAGGCCTCTCTCTCCACACAAAGATTCCATTAGCTGGCATTCCAGCCTGCATTCATGAAGAGACTTCATTAGCACACCCTTCTCTGACTGTGCTTAGGAACAAAAACCCTTCAAAATGGAGATTTGCAACTGAATACCTTACTCATATGATCAAAGGTTAAACACTCACATGAAAGAGCAGAGAACATCAACAGTTAATCGTTAACCCAGCTAGAAGGTAAGAAATCTCTCTTCTAGCTTTAGCATACCACAATGGAATTTTCCAGTGTTAAACCCTTCAAAAATATACATACAGACATTCTTCATTTCAGTGTGCAATTAACTGAAACAACATTTTTGAATGACAGTTTAACATTTTTGACTCAATGGTCTAAATCTCAACAACGGTAGAAAGGAATGATACACATTAGAAGCAATGAGGAGGAACAGGAACAGCAGCAGCAACCATCAACACTAAGAGTGGTTGAGTCCCACTGAGGGAAAGGACCAAGGAGGTGATAGTAGTGAAGAGAGGTACTCAAGCAGGTAGTCAAACAGCAGACTGAGCCCCTACTATCCAGAAGCAATTTCAGGAGTTCTGGTCTTTCTGGGCTCTTAGCCAGGTTGTGGGCCTCATCAAGTGCTGAACAATACTGACCACTGACACAATAGTAAGCCTATCAGTTCTGATAAGTTTAATCTTATTAATAGCACCATGAGCAAACTTCAGAGATTTGAATTCAACTACTCCTAAATCAAAACATGTACCATACCCGAGACTACTACAGTCAGTCTTACTGTTGCCTGCTCATCTTTAGGATAGAGCTCAAAACAGCGGCAATTGTCACCTCTCACAATTTGCACAACACTGACCTCTCTGCTGCCTGGCTCCTCTTCTCTCCTGGCCTTCCCAAGAAGTAGCAGAGACCAACCTGCTAGGAACCTAGTGTAGTGACTCCACCCCCACCCCATGCCACCCCACAGCTACTTCTGCCCTTTCCTATCTGCCATGAACCATGTAGGGGTTTCTCTGCTGCACTGAAGGCATCATAGGGGATGCCTCTTACACTAATATTTGCATCTATAAGCACTCTTCTGTGTTTAGTTAAAAACACAAATTCAGTAAATATGCATTTCTGTGATATGCCTAATTTACTCCAGTCATAAATTTGGGAACTTTTTTTGAACAAAATTACAGTTTCCTGGGATCTTTTTTTTTTTTTGGGAACAAAATTGCTGTTTCTTGAGCATCAAAGAGAGCAAAAGCAAAGCGCAGCAAAACCCATCACGTTTATTTTGTGTGAAGTTCGTTATACTTCTCCAGATCACCTTTCGGAGCTGACTTCTCTAAGCTGAAGTTCTGCGACTGAATAATATCATTTTGATAGCCTGAGAGGCACCGCGTCTCCTTTTGTTAGGCTAGCAGGGGTCAATTTACCATTTGCTGGTCTTCTGGAAAAAAAATCTTAAGAGATGCAATTTGGGACTATCAAAGTGAATGACTATAGCTTTTAAGGAGCTGGGTTTAAGAGAGATTGCTTCCAGGTGACTCTTGGCTGGCTCAGGATTCTGCCTGTTGCCGTGCAAATCAATCTGGTGGGGTTTGAAGGAATAAGATTAAAGCGATGGACCACTGTCTCGTGTTAGTACCGGACTACAGACCAAGTAGCTTAGCAGGAATCTATGGCATAATTGGAACAATTATCTCCCTCTCCTCCCTCGCTCTTTCATTCATGTAATAGGAATGCCACTGGGAAGTTTGTACCAAGCAACAGTGACACTTTCTGGAAATGGTGCATTAAGAAGCCATTTCAAGGACTCTCCTGCATGATAGCAAACCATATTCGATGGGTATGTGGAACAAGGAAGAATTTAATGGCACCTTAAAAGCTAAGAAGTTAATCTCCAATGAGCCTCTCCTACAACGCTGTTTGCTGCTTTACAGACTAATGTGGCTATCTCATATGCTTAAAGTTTGGCGTTTGTAGTAGACAGGAAGATATGACATCTTGATGGGAGAGTTTGGGACAGATAGGCTGGAGGCTTGTTGGCATTCCAAATCTCTGCAGAGATAGTATGAGGAAAATCTGTATCCAGAAACTAGTGGGTCCAGAAGGGTTTCTCGTGGATTTAGTGGAATTTCCTGCAGCCCACAACTCTCTATGAAGCCTGTCCAACCTCTGGCATAGAAGAATTGAATGAGTGATGAAATAATTGCTTCTAAGAAGGCTTCTCCAACTTGTTTGTTGCTGTTGTTTAGTCATTTAGTCATGTCCGACTCTTCATGACCCCATGGACCAGAGCACACCAGGCACTCCTGTCTTCCACTGCCTCCCACAGTTTGGTCAAACTCATGCTGGTAGCTTTGAGAACACTATCCAACCATCTCGTCTTCTGTCGTCCCCTTCTCCTTGTCCCAACATCAGGGTCTTTTCCAGGGAGTCTTCTCTTCTCATGAGGTGGCCAAGGTATTGGAGTCTCAGCTTCAGGATCTGTCCTTCCAGTGAGCACTCAGGGCTGATTTCCTTAAGAATGATTTGCTTGCAGTCCATGGGACTCTCAAGAGTCTCCTCCAGCACCATAATTCAAAAGCATAAATTCTTCAGCGATCAGACTTCTTTATGGTCCAGCTCTCACTTCCATACCTCATTACTGGGAAAACCATAGCTTTAACTATACGGACATTTGTTGGCAAGGTGATGTCTCTGCTTTTTAAGATGTTGTCTAGGTTATTTGAACTTATTTGAACTTAGTCAAATCCATAGTTTCTGTGGAACTGAAAGTGATGAAATTGCATGGATGATTAGATCCAACTAGACTAGTGCACACATTAAGGTTTTACTCTGGGGCAGATAAGAAGTTGTACTCTTTTACCACAATTGCACCTGTGAAATGCTGCCCAGGGGAGCTGTTCCAAATAGTGAGAGGCCTTTTACCTTCTACATCTGAAGGAGTTGTAGGAGAGACCTAGAATGCCTGCAATGAGTAGACACTTTGCAGACAAAATTGATCACACCTATTCTGTGTTGACCTGCGGTCAGTTTTGGGTGAAATCATAGATCCATCTTGTCAGATTCATATGAGTACTTTTCAGCTAGTGCAGTCTGTAGACAGGTTCTTTGGAGGGTTAAAGATCACCACTTGTTTGCCTGCTGCCTGTTCTTCCTGGCTGATTAAAGTGACCAGCAAGAAGTTGGCTAATTTGGCGACAGAAATGTTAAAGCATATTTGTGAGAACCCAACTGTATGTGTGTGTAGGGAGAGAGGTGGGTTAAATTGTTTTTATATATGCAAATGCTTTGGGTATTTATATATGCAATAGTTCTGCATGTGTTTATTTATATCATGAATTTGGGATGCCTCATAGGAAGAGATTCAGAAAAGAGAGGCAGACAGAGACAGACAGAGAGAGAAGCAGCTCAAGTAACATAGGATTTGAAGCTACACCCTTTTCAGGCTCTCAGTCAGGCCCTGACCTGAGCCACTGTTTCCATGCACTCTCTCCTCCTTCCAAGGATCTCAGGTGCAGTTAACCCAACACACCAACTGTTCTTGTGGACCTGTGGGAGATGAGTGGGGGGAGGTTCTGAGAGATAGCCATGATCCCAAGCAGCTGATATGTGGACCCCCAGAGACAGGGAAGGATGATCTGATGGTTCCTCAGGATCATTGGCAGCGTGGAGATCTGCTAGAGGGCCCAGTTCCCCTTGCTCTGCATCCAAGGAGATGTCAGGTTGGATGAATCCTGACAGTAGATGTTTTATTATTTGTTATATTTACTATGGGATGGGAGTCACTTGGAATAACTTATTTGATGCAAGGTGTGGGGTGAATATATATAAACAAACAAACATGCTTAGATTGTACGTCCCACTAAGCACATCCTTCATAACAAAAGTAAACTTTGTTGACAATTTTAATGTTTCTTTTGTTTTTTGTAAACCGCTTAGAGATTCCAAGTAAAATCAAACGGTATATAAATTTTGTTACATAAAATTAATTCTAGAAAGGCATCTGAGGTTTTTTTAATAAAAGCTTATGGATTTCCATGTAAGTGCCATTTTTAAAAAAATGGATTAAAAGCAGTTTACATGTTACTGCTACCAGTGCTATTTTTCCAGAAAAAAGATGAATGCCTCTCTTGTTCTCTTATCATTGCAATGGTGCCCACCAGAGAGGTGCAGGAACTCAGTTCTGGTGAGTTCCAACTGAAAAAAGGCCCTGATTGCTACTACTGCTGATTAATTTTATACACTACACTCTCATTAGATAATTTAATAGCATATGCCTTTAAATAGTGTCTTGAGAGAAAATATACATTTTCATACCTAATAAAATAGATATTTTGATTTATTTATTTTTTAAAAAATAAGATTATTGTAGAAATGGAATGGAATTCTGGGTAAAAATATGTGAAAGTGATGCAGAATGGAAAACATGTAGCTTCGCCCATCAACTCTAATCAAATGGGTTATAGTAACTAGGTACAACCACTGTAACGGAGAGCTAGCCTGGTGTGGTGTTTACACTAGGCCTGGGCAGAACTAGGTTCAAATCCCCACTCAGCCATGAAGCCCACTGGGTTACCTTTTGCCAGTCCCTATATTTAAGCCTAACCCACCTCACAGGGCTGTTGTGAGGATAAAATGGGGGTGGGGTATGTGTAAGAGAGCAGAACCATATAGTCCTCCATGAATTCCTTGGAGGAAAGGGGGATATCAATATATTTTTAGAAAGAAATTGTGTATTAGTTAACATTGTTCAATTTTACATTTAAAATACAGAACTGGAAATCTGGCAATTGATATCCAGCCCCTTATGTACTGCAAATTATTTCAGTCTTCAGAATACCAGTGCTGGACATTCCCATCTCTGCAAAGTAACTTACTTTTATCACTTCTTTTTTTAAAAAAACGATGGTCTGCAGGTGTGTTCTGTAGGCAACAAAAGCTCGTAATTCAAGACAGCCACTGATTAAAGTATGATCAGATACACGATTCTGCCTTCACAGGAACTAGGGACAAGCTCTGTTCACAATGGGTTTCCTAATTATTATGGACAGAGGTCCCGACATAAGAACAGCCCATAAAAACCATAAGCAGGTGGCAACTGCAGCCCAGATTTCGGCAGAAACATGCTTTGCTGGAAACTGTTTTTGTGTGCCTCTCACATCTTCTCATATTCAATGGATTTTGGCCTATGTCTGCACTGTTGTTATCTTGATTTTCATCAAATGTTCCTGTAGAGCCTACAGCTTGTTGCATCTCAAGCAAAGATTCCAGAAACTGAAGATTAAGCATTACCTGTAAGGGAAATCCCCACGGACATGTTACCTGTAGGAATGATTTTTTGCATATCTTTGCACTGAAGCCCACACTTTGACCTTGAAAGACGTCCTCCCCTTTATGCCCTTTGCACATTCTTTTGTGTGCTCATTCATCTCTAGACTGGAGCAATTAAGCTGCCTAAGACCCATGTGAGCTTCAAGGGCTGAGTTCTTGCTAGACTTTAAAATTTAGATTTAAGCCCTATGCATAAAAGATGAGCTTTCTCTCCCCTTGCCTCCTGCACCCGCATTTAAATTGTATAAGCCAAAGGGAGGACACTCTCCTCCAAATACAGAGGGGGAGAGAGAAGTGTGAGGCCGATTTTGCTGTGTCACAAACTGATCTTTCACAGATGCTGAAAAGCTAGGAAGTGCAATTATGGGGAAATTGCAGTAAGGCAAACAAGTACATGCCAAGGACTGCCATTCCCCATTACTCACCTGAGCCTACTGATTGTGGCAGACACACAACATCTGTATGTGCTTTATAGCAGGAGGGGAAAAATATTCTTAAGAATGGCAATTGAATCGGGAAAAGAGGAGAGGAAGAGCCTGAGTCACTGCTAGAAATAGACGACATTCGTGTCATAGGCTAGACCATCACAAGCTTGCCAGCTATCTGTTATGGTCTTCCAGGTGCTTGACAAGATATCTAAGTGTGGTCCCCACCCCTATCCCCAGTCCTGGGTTGTGTACATGCCCATTCATAAAGTGCATTTGTAGCCTTTAGCAGAAACCTTTTTTTGGTCATTGTACACACATTATCATCTCCACATGGTTGATATATGGTGTTTGGAAAGGGCATTTCGGTAGAGTGGTTCTAAGCCATCTCACACATTCGGAAGCACCTCTTGCCTTGTGTGGAAACTGAGATTGCCTTCTCTGGGGAGGCTCTTATGATGTTGCTGAGTTGCACTTGTGTAGGTCCCGCCCCCCACCACAGATTAACCTGAGAACCATCTCAGCTATTCCTTTTTTAGATTACCTCAGAGATAATCAAGTCAGTTTTTGTAAAATATTTTTTCTCATGTCAGTCAATATACTGGACATTTCAATTTTTGGAGAGTCACAGAGTTTTCACTAATGTTTCACTCTTAAAAAGGAGGGGCAGAAACTACCTCCATTAAGTGTTTATGCTTTTAAAAATAAGGGTAGAAAAAGCAGCCATGAACCCTTTCTCCACTGTACTAGAACATAATTGGAAAGGTGTTGGCTTCCACAACAGCATTATTTAGTATTGCTATTTAAGTAATCTCTCCAGTTTATCAAAATCCCAAAGCTTTGATCATCTTAAGGACTCAATCACTATAAATTTGTTTACACCAGAAAACCCATTATCTGACTGCTAGTGGTGGCAGCATGACAGATTTGAGGCAGGTCTATTTTGTGTGTTGCCTTTTAACAAAATGTAGCTGTAAGTTGTCTTGTAAGAAACCACAATGACTCGTGAGCAGAAGTAATTGGCATAACAGGAAGCAGATACATGGGAAGTCTGAAATGCCTTTTTGCACTCCTCATTCAATAAGCCACACTGAGTGATGTTCCCTGATGCCTGATTCCAGGGCGGGGAGACTCTGAGCATACCATATCATGAGTGCTTTGCAATAAACAGACATGTTGCTGTTGTTTAGTCGTTTAGTCATGTCCCCATGGACCACAGCACGCCAGGCACTCCTGTCTTCCACTGCCTCCTGCAGTTTGGTCAAACTCATGCTGGTAGCTTCGAGAACACTGTCCAACCTTCTCGTCCTCTGCCGTCCCCTTCTCCTTGTGCCCTCCATCTTTCCCAACATCAGGGTCTTTTCCAGGGAGTCTTCTCTTCTCATGAGGTGGCCCAAGTATTGGAGCCTCAGCTTCAGGATCTGTCCTTCCAGTGAGCACTCAGGGCTGATTTCCTTAAGAATGGATAGGTTTGATCTGCTTGCAGTCCATGGGACTCTCAAGAGTCTCCTCCAGAACCATAATTCAAAAGCATCTATTCTTCAGCGATCAGCTTTCAGTAACTACCTGTGTCTAGTGCTGGAAGAGGCAGCCTCTGAACACACTTGAAGTGCCAAAATAAAAGAGATAGGGAGTCATAAAGTTGCCTGCGTGGTACAAGGGAAGGAAGCCTTTGGACACACAGAGAGGGTTGTATCAAAAGTAGGTCATACTCCGAGAATTAACAAACATGGCTAACTCAGGACCATTCATTTCAGTTGGTCTAATCTGAGTAGATGCTACTTGGATACAACCCAGAGTGCCTTGCCTCTCCCACTGCAAGGAGAAATGTAGTCATGAAGTTGTCCACATGGTACAAGGGAAGGAAGCCTCTGGGTGCAATATAGCTAACACTCTGTACAGCCTGTGCTACTGAACTTCCAGTATATCAATAAATTTGCAGGATTTTTTAAAAAGAGAAGTGCAATGGACATTGAATGAGAGGGAGCAAAGTGAAGAGTGTGTGCTAGCCACAGAGGTCACACCTTCTGTGTGTACAGATGGCAATGATTTAACAACTGATTTGCATAGTGTGCAGGTATGGACACTTGCAAATCAATGTCTACAAAAGTGTTTTAAGAAAACCCCAAGCCACAGCGCTTCGAAGGCTGAAGTGTGTACACAGCCCCAGGCAGGCAGCACAGAGAGGAGGTTCCTCAAGTCTCTAGTGGGCCTGATAGGTGATCTGTGTTTAGCTTGGTGGGTCATGAGTTGCACTCCTATTTGATAGGAGCAATAACAACAGCAGCCTGATTTGGTTTTGTCAGAGGTCACATGGTGCCGCCTCAGAGCAACTCTGATATCATGCAGTAATCGGTAAGCTTTGGGTCTCTAGAGAATTCCATGTTACTGGAACGTTATTTTCCTGTAGTGGCATTGAAGGACATTAGTGTTTTCTGTTTGGACCTGAAACAACCCAGGATCAGTCACATTTCATGTATGCGTTGGACAGAGTACATCTGCTTCTTATCCCAGATGGATGGCAAAAGTCAATCGCTGACAGAAAATAAACAATAACCAGGAAGACTTGGGAAAGGAAAATGCTACGGAAATTAAGCTGGTCCATGAAAAGTGCTCAACCAAAGAAGACCTTCATTGCCAGAGTGTCCTCCCTTTCTCGGGCTCAGAGCCATTTTAGGCTGGTGACTGAGATTTATTGGTTGCACAGAATGAAACAGATTCTAAATATAATAACAAATCAATGGTTATTTGGAAAGTTATTTCAATACTGCAACACTTTAAAATGGTGCTGTTACACTTGCCCCAAGGGGTACAGCATTTCCTCAGATCTGGTTTCCTTTGCAAGTACATCAGGGAAGCTAGGGATGGGTGAATTTGTCCGTTTCTCATCTTCCCCAGCCTTAAGTTGTTTGCCCCATTTCCTCATCGATTTATAAATTCTTCATTCAAAAGCCAGAATGAAAATTAATGTGCATTTCACATTAATTCTCCCAATATATGCATTTTTGTAAATAAATTTGCCTTTTATGCAGACTTTTGCAAGCACTTTTGCCTAATATAATGTAGCTTTGCTTCTTGTTTTGACAAATGTCTGCATTTTTGCACATACTTTCAGCCGGACAACCTCATCATAAAATCTGGATTTGCAAATTTCAAAGGTTATCTATGTTTCAGATCATTTGTTGGTCTGGGAAGTAAGAATTAGGTCATTAAAATGTAAACTGAACTAATTTCTTCCCCATCCCTAGATGAGGCTTAGGGCGTTTAGTAACATTTGAGTTAATTTAAGGTTGTGCAGTGCTGGAGCACTCCAACAGACAGCCAACAAGTCCACTACTACGAAAACAGATTTCTGGAGAAACAGCCAGCACCCCAAAACACTGCAAGCCTATAGAGTAAAAAAACAACAACAAAACACCAGTGCCTCTCTCAGACTGCAATTCTTTTTCCCCCCACAGACAAATTGATGACATCATCTCCAGAAGAAGTGGGGTTGTTGGTTACAGTGGAAAGACAGGTCCATTTTTCTAAATGACTTCCACTTTGCAGAATATTGCCTGGCCATTTACCTGAAATTTCCCAAAGAGAAATTTGCCAGGGCTATTAAAGAAAAGTCATCTCTAGCAATCCTTTCAGTTCTATTATACCTTTCCTGTCCAATTCCCAATCCTGCAACAGTACTTTCTGGCAGCCTTCCCAACCTGCCACTCTCCTGATGTATGAGGCTACACCTCCCGCCATCCCTGACCATTGGCCACAAGAGCTGGGGCAGATGGGAGTTGTAGACCAAGCCTTGGGGAAGGCTGCAGTATAATATCACTGCCCTTATATGCAGATGCTATAGTCTGTAACACTGTTAAGGGTGTTATGCCTATAATGTGTGTTCGGAAAGATTCCCAGGGCATCATGGGATCTATCTCAAGGGCATAGTTAAGTAGCTCAGTAGTTATCCTTAAAAAGGTAAAGGGGCCCCTGACCGTTAAGTCCAGTCGCGGACGACTCTCGGGTGTTGTGCTCATCTCGCTTTACTGGCCGAGGGAGCTGGCGTTTGTCCGCAGACAGTTTCCTTACCTTGCTTTCAAACTTACTCTCAGGCACAAGAGGAAATGCAGGGAAAGAAATACAGAGAATCGGAATGGTGGAGGAGCAGGGTCAATCTCTGCAGTTATGAAATTCAGAAGTCAAACTGGCAAACTGATCAGGTCTTAGGAATGTTTAGCCAAGCTGTTAAGTTCACAACTTACTACCTCTGTTTGAGCATTTGGCAGGCCATTTAAACAGCCTTTATGTCAACTTATGTGCAGGGGTGATGTGCTTTTAACAAGTGCATAATAGCAAGAAACAACCAAAATCCATAGGTGGAGCTTTTTCAGGAAAAAAAAGTCCCACCTGTTGATTTCTCTGTTTTGCAGCTGCCAAACTGTGCCCACAAAAAGAGATGGCACCCCACTTTTCATTACACTAAAAAATCAAATCAAAATCAAATTCTGCTGACATTATTATGCAACAAACTACAGTGAGAGAGATAGCAACTCCTCAGTTCTATGATTCTATGAAATGAGAATGGTAAGAGATAGGAAACACCAACTATCTGGATCACATGCTGCTTGTCTTTTGTTGGCTGCACTCTTGACCTGTAGCAGCCTCCCTGTGAAGAGGCAGGTTTTATTTCCCTCTCCTTAGCTGGGCTCAGCTCTCGTAAGGCCTCCATCAAAACTGTCAAAGTCTCTGCCTTTGCCTGAAGGACTAAGTGTTGCTTTCCAGCAAGGCCTGGTGCTCTCCAAGTGGATTGGAAGTGACATTGACTACTTGGTGAACGAAGCAGGAAACAAACAGCATATTGAGCCCAGAGTGTTGTCGCATTCCCCTCCTGCCAGTGCAGACTGTCATCAGAGATACCCCCAGGGTAAGCACAGACGGCAGACATCTGTACTGGGTAATTTCAGAGCATGATCTTATGCAAAGCTTTGTTTACCGTAAAAGTCGCTACATCTCTCCTGATTGTGCTTCATATCCATATTGAATTCTTTTCAAAAAATGCTAATATGTCAAAGGATTGTGTCTGCTATGAATGCATATCTGATGACATCCCAAGGCACCTAAACCTTAGGAGATTGCTCACATTGTGTGTGTGTTTTAAATCTATGAAAGATCAAGATTCAGCCTAGAATCTTTGATCGCTTGACTCTGCTGGTTATATTTTTTGAGGAGTTTAGCCCAAAATGTACCTTTGGTTCACTAATAAGTTTTGTGAATGAGAAACTGTCAAGCAAACTTTGGATTCACATTCTGAATAAGATCGTTTTAAATTATAATTCAAACCTGGAATATTTTAGAATGATTGGCACACCTCAGTGGTTTTGATTTTGGAACTTTTAAATATAAAATATCACAAGCAGTCAATAGTTCAGTAGTCATTAAATTACTAAATCTGATTCAAAACAGGAGGCTGATTTTTGCAATCATTTTTGAAGCACCTAAGAAATCCCCTCATTTGGGATGATTTTTACAGGGGGCATGGCACGCAGGAATATAATAATCAGTGGGTGATATCCAGCTAATTATATGCAGAGTAGAGTCAGGGCCAATCTGCACTGTAAATTAAAAGCAGTATCATGCCAAACAGTCATGGCTTCCCCCCAAGGCATTCTGGGAAATGTTGCTTATTTCAAGAGTTCCCTGGGGAGAGGGACTGATTGTGAGGAGAACAGGAGTCTGCTCCTTGGGAGGAGGAATCTCAGGATTTGGGGGGTGGGCATGACTACTTGTAGTGGTATGATACTGATTTAAATGTACAGTCATACCTTGGGATGAATACGCTTCGGGTTAAGCATTTTCGGGTTGCGCTCCGCGGCGACCCAGAAGTAATGGAGCACGTTACTTCTGGGTTTCGCGTGTGCGCATGCGCAGACCATCGAAATGACGTCATGCACATGCTCAGAAGCGCAGAAGGGCAGAAGCGTGACCCGCGCACGCACAGACGCGCGGATACGGGTTACGTTCACTTCAGGATGTGAACGGGGCTCCGGAACGGATCCCGGTCGCATCCCGAGTTACCATTGTATAGTGCAGATGGGCCTCATTCAAATTAATTGGCTTATTACTCAAGTCCACTGATTTCAATGGATCTCCTCTGAGTATTACCAGTGTTGGGCATCATCCAATGTTTGCAGCAAGAAGAAAAAGAATTATGACATCACAGCATCACAAAGACAACCAGATTTGACCATGTGGTCACATGCTTAAGGCAAAGGAAGTACTTGCATCACCTTGACTCTGTGGAGCGGGGGTCATGTTGCCAAGGCAACTAAGTTGATGTGTTCAATTTTCTCTCTTCCTTTCATAGTGTGGTCAGTGCAAGGATTTCTTCGCTCTCTGTAATGTTACTACATGGCTAAATAAGGCTGACTAATAATAATACT
Source organism: Podarcis vaucheri (assembly GCF_965113315.1). Classification (NCBI taxonomy): domain Eukaryota; kingdom Metazoa; phylum Chordata; class Lepidosauria; order Squamata; family Lacertidae; genus Podarcis; species Podarcis vaucheri. Next base: position 54,628,949 of record NC_138759.1, on the reverse strand, counting down.
AATAATTTTATTATTTATACCCCTCCCATTTGAGTGGGTTTTCCCAGCCATTCTGGGAGGCCTACAGAATATTTAAAACACAATAAAGCATCAAACATTAAAACTTCCTGATACAGGGCTGCCTTCAGATGTCTTCTAAAAATTATGTAGTTCTTAACAACCTTGACATCTGAAAGGAGGGCTTTCCACAGGGAGGGTGCCACTACTGAGAAGGCCTTCTATGTGATGCTGTGATGTCATCTTGCTGGCTAAATAATCGTCTGCTTTAATTGTGCAGCCTGAATTTGCTTGGATGTGACTGAGTCTCACCTGAAAATAGTGACAGTCTGGAGGCATCAGAGATGCTAATGGGGAAAAGGAAGCCAACTAGCTTGCAATTCTGCAAAATGCAGTGGCATTCCTGTTGAAATCAACAGGATGGAAGTACATGATGAATGACCACAGATTTCCAACAAGTATACCAGCTAAATCTGATTTAGTCCAGATTTAAAGGCGAGCCTGCCTAATTGTGCAGAACTCTCCCAAAAGAAAGATAAAACACAGCCAACCTTTGAAATTTGCACGTCTCTGAATTTTGCAATCCTCTTCACTTGTCATGTAATGTATAATGTACTAAGCTGAAGTGCCCATATAAATGCCCATATCAGTGAAAATAGCGTAAGACACATTATATGAGGGCATCCTGCTTTGCAAAACTGTGCATAGTAGAAGAATCACACTGAAATGCTAATTAATTTTCAAAAGGACTTCTTTTAAAAAATCAGAAACTGATGTGAAGATGTGAGAATGATGATGGAGTGAGCAAGCTCACCCCCCATACATAACCCCTTTAGAGAATGTGTGAAGAAGGCTTTGTGCAGCAAATTTGGGATGATAGTCAATGCAAGTCCTACTCAGAATAGGCCCATTGAATTTAATAGACCTACTATCTACTCTGATCTACTCTGAGTAGGGCATACTGTAGTTGAATCCTATCCTTTCTTCCTTTTTTATTTTAATGATAGGGAAAGAGAGAGGACAATTCAAACTGGTTTTAGAAAATAAAACCTCAAACTTGAGGGGAAAATGTAGCCTGTTGCTTTATCCTTGATTAACCTGAACTCAGTCCCTGAAGAGCATTCATCCTCTCACAGAATTACCTCAAAATTAGAATAATTACCTCAAGAAAAATCTCAGTAGACAAGGCCTGTTAACTATACGGAATCTTCCATCGTATTCCGCAGCAGCAGCAGCAGCAGCAGCAGCTGAGAGCCATACACATTAGCAACAAAGCTGAAATGGGGAAAGGACAGATGGGTTATAGACTAACCACAGAAAATTGTCTGGTTTTAATGCTCTATTTATTCATTCCAAAAGAATGCAGCATAGGATGATGTTCAGAGTTGTTAAAATCAAGACAACATTTTGACATTTAATAGCTGTCTAGAACTGAGAATCCTGCTGCGATCCCCACAGGCAGCACAATCCAGGCCGCCAGGGTCTTCTTTCTGTTTTGCATTCGCTGCAACAAGCATGCATTTATACAAAAATATGGATTTATTTCTCGGCGGTGGGAAGGCCATTTTACAAAACAACCACAATTCATCACAACTCCCTTTTATGCATTATCTTTATGCTGGTGTGATGGGGTGGGTGGTTAGAACATTTTCTGAATCTGTTATATGTTCTAATGCAGTCTTTGCCCATCTGGTGTCCTCCAGTTATTTCGGGCTATAAATCCTATCATCTTCACCATGCGGCCTGAAGCTGATGAGAGTTGTTGTGGAGTATCATGTGGGGAAGGCTGCTCAGTACCTAGAACTGGATCTATGGTATAATGCAAGCAATGTGAACTCTTGAGGCCCCTAGCAGATCACAAGCCCCCTGGACAGGAATTGTGCTGCACTTTCCTATTCTGTGCAGCTCTCAACCGATTGCCCTTTCTAAATGTTAGATCACATGGGTGGAGAGTGTAATGTTATGGGCTTAAAACATGCATGTCCATCACTTGGTGGTTGCAGCTTCAAGGTTTGGTTCACATGCATGTGCATCATTTGCTGACTGAAGCATTAACGAGTTAAGATATCAACGTATGTTAATAAGTTGCCATCGATCAAGCATCAGAGATGACACCTTGATAACAAATACAATGTTTTCTAAAGGAGCCAGTTTACTTCTTCGATTGTGATCCATCAAGCAGAGAGCAAGAAATCAAGATATGTACACAAAGGGACAAAATGTCTCCCACTATAGTGGTTCCCAACCTTTCTCTCCTATGGACAACTTGAAATTTGCTGAGGGTCCTGGTGGAGCACTTAATGATAGTTCCCCTGCCTGTTGTAGGCTATTGCTACATGCTTTGCTAGATGCGACATGATATATATTCTATTCTATTGCATTACAATTTGAATTCCATAGAATTCCATAGAAATGTATATCCATGAATTAAGCTTCTTATCTAGCCTCCCATTAACTTTGCTGCTAAGCCTCTCCACTGATTTCAAGTGCCTCCTTCCCCTGTCACTTCCAGTCTGTCCTGCTCACCTTCTGAGAGGAGCACCAGGTTCTAAGAATGACAGAGCACCCACTGCACCCCTTGCTGCTGCTCTTCCTATTCTTCACAGGCATGCTGCAGACCACCTATATGAAGCTCACAGACCACGGATGGTCTGCAGATCACAGTTGGGGAACCTCTGTTCTAGCATCTCTAATATTATGTTAGCCACATCTTTGAATCTAGGGATTGGGATGCTCCTCCTCTTTTTACGCTCACACAAGGGGTATGTGTGTGTGTGTGAATTCGTGCTGAGACTATTGTGCAAGAGGACTCGCACCATTCTGATGCTGGAATTCAGCCTCCCCCAAAGCTGCTGGTTGAATAAATTGCTGCACAAAAATCAGCTACAGGGGCAAATAGCAGTAGGCTGATTTTCAACAGGTAAAGCCAGGACTGGCCCTACCATGAGGCAGAATGAGGCAGCTGCCTCAGGCAGCTAAAAAGGCATGTCATGTGGTCATGTCTGCCCTTCAGCTAGCTTGCTGCCCTAGCATGGCCGGCACACCAATGTGGCAGTATGAAGTAACCTGCCTCAGGTAACAAAAGGCCACAGGGAGATCCTGATCCAGACTTGGCTTCAAGTAAACAAAAGATGCATCCAAAAACCAAAGCCAGTGGGAGCAGTAGCAATGCCTCATGGAACACCCCCTTTCCGCCAAGACTCTCAGAGAAAAGGGGGCATACTCACAGAATGGCTGCAGTGCTGCTGGTCTCCTCCCACCCTGCCAGGGCATGGGCTTGGATCTGGAGAGTGCTGGTGGCACAGCTTCCCTCAGGTGCCAAAAAGTGTTGGGCCAGCCCTGGGCACAGCCCATTGATCAAGAGCTAGCACAGGACTTCCGGAGGCGGCGCGAAACGAGTAATGGCGGTCCTCTTTGCGCAGCGAAGAGGGGCTCCGCAGAAAAGGGTCGTTCGCTACGGCAAAGCGACGACCCATTAAGTTAAACCACGAGCAGAGTGAGCTCGTGGCCGTGGGATCCGGCGGGCACCCAGAGCGACCCCCAAAACGAAGAAGGGACCCCGTAAGGGGCTCCGGAAGCGCGGAGGGGAAGCGGTGCTGTGGATTCATCGCTCTTTCTGCGGGAGTGAAGCCGCGCGGCTGTTACGGATGAGCGCCGACCTTTCTTCCTTTACATTGGATTACAAATTAACTACTCGTGAGTAAGATTTATCTGAGATTGGATTACAAATTTGTGAATTCGGCTGAAAGCGGGAGACGAGAAAAAGGAAGTCCGTCTCCCAGTGGTGCTTAGTGATCAAAGGCAAAGGAACTGACAAGCTGGAAGCAGTACAAAAGGGTTTTTAAATGAGAGACAGCATACGTCTGGAAAAGTTGGAAACTGAAGGGAAAGGCAAGTTATCTTTATTTTCCTGCTATTGTGTTTACTCTGTTTGGGGTTTTTCTCCTCCACTAGACTTTTAAAAACTTTAAAGACTTGAAAACCCCTAGTCCCGGACTTGCAGTGGGCAAAAGGTTGTTTTGCGGATACACTTACAAAGCTGAAACAGATACTTAGAGGCATTACCGGTGGATACAATTAAGCAACTGTATTTTGCACCTTTTAAGAAACTATTGTGGCAAAATCGAGAGGGCTCTGCCAGAGGGAAAAGGTCTTCTCTAAAGACATTGGTTAATTTATTTAACTTTAGGAACTTTAATGGCGACTGAAACTTTGTTTCTTCTTTCATGAACTGAACAATACTCCCTCTAGTGGAGTTTGGGATCTACAATTTCCTGAGAACTGACTTTGTTTTGTCTCTCTGTGGTCTGGTTACTCACTCTGAGGCCTGTCTTTCCCATGGAACTTTTGACAGCTTGACCTTGAATCCAAAGACAGGTGTGGAATGAGTGTGGAATGAGTGGTAAACCAAAAACAAGAGCTGCGTCGAAAGCAGGGAAAGGCAAATTGGTACAAACAACTTTGGTTTCCCAGGCTCGCAGATCTTCAGTCCCTGCGGTTCTACAGGCTGTACCATCACCAACAACCCCAGCTGAAGAACCTGAACAATTAACAAGTGAAGATATGGCAGCTGGGGGATCTAACATTCTCCTAGAGGAAATGTTACAACAATTTGCAATTCTGAACAAAAAAGTGGATGACCAAACTGCAAAAATTGACTTAGCCACATCCTCAATTAACAAACTCTCTGAACAGGTGGCTAAGCATTCACAAGATATTGGAAATCTAAAGGACGTTGTATCTGAAAATCGGAAATTGGCCGAGGCTGCGAATGAAAAAGCAGAAGCAGCAACTAAAGAAGTGGAGGAATTGAAAGGAGAGGTAAGACCGCTCCATAAACATATTACTGACCAGCAGGCCTATCTGTCTTTGGTGGAACTGCGAAACAGGGAAAATAATTTGAGATTACGCTTTATCCCAGAGATTGAGAAAGAGGACTTGATTAGCTTCTTAACAGCAGAATTTTCTAAATTCTGGGGTATAAACGAAGATACAGACTTTAAAATAACAACTGCATTCAGATTGGGAAGGGCTGCTGGGAAGGACAGACCTAGAGACTGTTTGATTATCTTAAGGACTAAGCAGGAGAGAGACAAGCTACTCGACCTACATTTTAATAAAGCACTTGAGATCCAGGACAGAAGAGCACAAATCTACAAGGATATTCCTAAACAATTACTGGATCTCAGATCTAACTACACTGACCTAGCTGGACTTTTGAGAGGTAACGGAATACCTTACAGGTGGGAGTTCCCACAAGGCCTTTCATTCAAATACAAAGGAAAGAAGACAAAAATCAAAACGAAAGAGGACAGCCAGAAGTTCCTACACGACCACGGAGAAGACTTGCAGAAAGGAGTGGCAGCTATTTGGCCACCACCAGAGTCTGGGAAAGAGTTACCACCCTCGGATTTGGACAAAAAAGAAGACGCCCAACAAGAGTAACAACAGATTGATACAGGATGTCTCTGCAGCTGTATAGTTGGAACATTAATGGCGCGAATTCCCCAGAAAAACGCAAAAGGATCTTCCATATTCTAAAGAAAGAGAATTTGGACATAATTTGCTTGCAAGAAACCCATGTGACCAGGTCACACAGGAAGGTGTTAATAAATAAAAGATTAGGCCAAGAATTTATCTCATCAGATAGAGTCAAGAAGAGAGGCGTGGTGATCTACGCCAAGGAGAATCTATCACCAAAATTTCTGTTTAAAGATGAACAAGGAAGAATCCTGGCTATTGAAATTTCGACTCAAGGAGAGAAAGTTTTGATACTAGGAATCTATGCACCAAATGAGGGGAAATCAGAATTTTATAAGAAGCTGCATGAGACACTACTGGACTATCTGGACTATTCCAACATCATTATGATGGGAGATATGAATGGGGTCGTCTCTACTTTTATGGATAAGTCACAGAATCAGAATCTGACTAAAGATGGAAGACTACCAAAAACTTTCTTTGAACTAACTGACAATATGGACCTAATTGATTTATGGAGGACGAGAAACCCCCTAGGTAAAGAAGGAACTTTCTTTTCTGAGGCCCACCTGTCATGGACAAGAATCGACCGAATCTGGGCAACTAGAGGGCTGGCACCTAAGACTACAAAAATAGAAATCTGCCCAAAGACTTGCTCCGACTATAACGCTTTGAAAATGGAAATGAGATTTACTACTGCCGACTCCTTCAGATGGAAAATGAATGACAACCTGTTAAGAGATCAAGAGATTGTAAAGAAGGCCCAGAAAACTTTAAAGGATTATTTTGAAATTAACTTGAATACCTCGGTGGAAAAAAGAATAATCTGGGACGCAAGCAAAGCTGTTATGAGAGGGTTTCTGATACAACAGAATACAATCAAGAAAAAACTTTGGAATAGTAAAAAAGATAAGATATTGGAGAAGATAAGAGATGGAGAGAAAAAATTAAGAGTGAACCCAAAATCAAAAGAGACTTTAAGAGAAATCAAATTTCACCAGTCACAATATGCGAAATTGATTAACCAAGAAGTGGAATGGAAAATCAAACAAATGAAACAAAGATCTTTTGAATCTGCGAACAAATGTGGGAATCTGCTTGCTTGGCAGTTGAAAAAGAGACAAAAATTAAATTATGTCACCAACTTAGAAGTTGAAGGGAAAAACATTCAGAAACCGGGAGAAATTAGAAAGTGTTTCCAGAAATATTTTAAAAAACTGTACACACAAGAATCCGAGGAAGCAACTGAGATAGAACAATTCTTGAAAGACAACGGCCTACCAAAATTATCTCAAGAGAAGAGATCAATCTTGAATTGTAAAATAACACAACAGGAAATCGAGGATGCCATTCAGAATATGCAACTAGGCAAATCTCCAGGCCCTGATGGACTCACCTCCAAGTACTACAGGATGTTAAAAGACTACTTGATACAACCATTAATGGAGGTTTGCAACCAGATTATGGGGGGAGGGAGGGCACCAGATACGTGGAAAGAAGCATTCATCACACTGATACCTAAAGTGGAAACTGAAAAGACTCAACTTAAGAACTACCGCCCCATCTCACTCCTAAACGTGGATTACAAAATATTTGCGGATGTTTTGGCTAACAGATTTTAAAAAGTACTAAATGAAGTAATCCATAAGGACCAAGCAGGCTTTCTCCCAGGTAGACATTTGTTTGATAATACCAGGAATATTATCGACATTCTGGAACTTTTACAAACAAATATTAACACCAAAGCAGTGTTAATTTTTATTGATGCGGAGAAGGCCTTTGACAACATTTCTTGGAAATTTATGAAGAAAAACCTGGAAGGGATGGGAGTGGGAAGGGGGTTTGAGAATGGAATAGAGGCAATCTATTCAGAACAAAAAGCTAAGTTGATAGTGAACAATGTGGTGACAGAAGAACTTCATATTGAAAAAGGAACACGCCAGGGGTGCCCCCTATCCCCTCTGTTGTTTATTTCAGTCCTGGAGGTTTTGCTGAATATGATAAGGGAGGATCGGCAGGTACAAGGAATACGGGTCGGAGCGAAACAATATAAACTGAAAGCATTTGCAGATGACTTGGTTTTAACATTACAGGAGCCAGAACCTAGTACAAAAAGAGTTTTGGAATTGATTCAGAAATTTGGTCGGGTGGCGGGTTTTAAGCTGAACAAACAAAAAACTAAGGTGTTAGGGAAAAACTTGATGGTTACTGAAACAGAGGGGTTTCAGAAGGAAACAGAACTAAACATTGTTAAAAAAGTGAAATACCTGGGGGTCAATCTGTCTTCTAAGAATTTGAATCTATTTAAAGATAACTATGAAAAATGTTGGTCAGAAGTCAAAAAAGATCTAGAAATTTGGTCAAGATTGAAATTATCCTTGTTAGGCCGAATTGCAGCTATAAAAATGAACGTTTTGCCAAAAATGTTGTTTTTATTTCAAGCCTTGCAGGTCGTGGACAGAGTGGAATGTTTTGGAAAGTGGCAGAGGGATATTTCTAGGTTTGTCTGGCAGGGCAAAAAGCCCCGAATAAAGTTCAAAATACTAACTGATGCAAAGGAGAGAGGGGGGTTTGCCCTGCCGGACTTAAGGTTATATTATGAAGCTGCGGCCTTCTGCTGGATGAAAAATTGGATCTTATTGGAAAACACTGATGTCCTAGATCTGGAAGGCTTTAACAATTCGTTAGGTTGGCATGCGTATTTGTGGTATGACAAGGGGAAAACACATGGAATGTTCAAAAACCATATTGTCAGAAAAGCAATATATATGGTCTGGAAAAAATACAAAGACTTATTGGAAAGTAAAACTCCGAGGTGGATTTCACCAATAGAGGCCAAAGCTCGGAAAACATCCAATATGGAGGCACATTGGCCGAAATATTGGGAAATAATAGAAAACATTGGAGGTAATTGGAGGTTGCAGAGCTTTGAAAAATTAAAGGACAAGGTGCAAAATTGGCTACACTATGCCCAAATTAATGAGGTTTTTAAGTTAGATAAAAAAATAGGATTCCAGGTGGAAAAATCGAAACTTGAGACAGAGTTGTTAGAACCAAAGACCAAGGTATTATCGAGAATGTATAACTTGCTGCTTAAATGGAATACTCAAGATGAGACAGTTAAATCAGCCATGATAAAATGGGCTCAAGACATTGGTTACAACATTATGTCTGAGGACTGGGAAAGGTTATGGACCACCGGTATGAAATTTACGGCATGTAATGCCTTGAAAGAAAATATTATGAAAATGGTATACAGGTGGTACATGACCCCAGTCAAGCTCGCTAAGATATACCATTTGTCTGACAATAAATGTTGGAAATGTAAGGAGGCTGAAGGGACATTCTTTCACCTCTGGTGGACTTGTCCAAGATTGAAGGCCTTTTGGGAAATGATCTATAACGAGTTAAAAAAGGTGTTCAAGTACACCTTCCCCAAGAAACCAGAGGCCTTCCTTCTGGGCATTGTCGGCCAGAAGGTGTTAAAAAAGGATAGAACTTTTTTTATGTATGCTACAACAGCAGCAAGAATTCTTATCGCCAAGCATTGGAAGACTCAAGATTTGCCCACACTGGAGGATTGGCAGACGCAATTGATGAACTACATGGAACTGGCCGAGATGACTGCAAGGATCCGAGACTTGGGAGAAGAGGCAATGGAGGAGGACTGGAAAAAATTTAAAGACTATTTGCAAAAGTATTATAAGTTGTATGAAACATAAGACGTCGTATGATTTGGAACGTTAGCCCCAGCAACGAAATTTAATTATTTACGAAATTGATAACATTTGTGAAAGAATCAAAGTTTAAATGGGTAAAAATGACATCATGTTATATTTTTAGAGTAAATGGAGAATAAGAGATTTAAACTTAACTTGCAACCGAAAATATAAAGAAACACACGAAATAAGGGTATAATTTGCTGATGACTTTATTATCAAGAATGCATTATGCGGGAGATGTGGGGAAGTCCAATGGAAATTTGAAATAAGCTGTTGAAATGGATGTGATTTTCTGTTCTTTTTTCTTTTTTTCTTCTATTCTGCTTTTCCTTTTGTTCTTTCTGTAATTTGGAAAAAATGCAATAAAAATTATTATAAAAAAAAAAGATCAAGAGCTAGCACAGTGAGGTTTAGTATCTCTCCTTTTCTTAAATCTTTCAGTGGGTGCAGTTTACTTACTCAGCTGTGAGCCAGAAAGTGGCATGTTTTGTAAATAATTCTAAGCAATACAGGCTTATCAATGTATTTCTGAAACAATCAGAAACAGTGGTCAATTCAACAATTCTAAAGCTGACAATAGATATTGTGGTGTTTCAGAATAAAGGAGTCACATTGCACTATGTAGCTGTTCGTCAGGCTGTGACACATGCAACACACATGTCAAAGCCAGATGCAAAAGTTTGCCTCAAAATAGCACATCATGGAACTGCAGGCATTTGGGTGTATAATTGGGACTGTCAGTGACTCTGTCCATGATTGCATTCATTTTAAATGGTTGTTAGTTACTTGTTCCAGAAAGTGCTCAAGGCAATGCAGAGTTTAAAAAAAAGACAATTGCATTTTTTAAAAAAGGGACAAATTATATTAAAATAAAGTTGAACAGCATCTCTCATGGCACCCAGGATCTCTAACTCCCTTTGTTTTTTAAAGTCAAGTTAAGACAGTTATCTTCTGTCAAGCCTATGAAGACGATGGATTTTAAAAATTGACACCTGGCTGTGGTTTGTGAAAAAAATTATATTCATTGATTTTGTGTGATATTGCTGTGTCGTATTTTGAATTGTCTGCCCACCACTCTAGTCAGGGTGGATGGGTTACTACTACTAGTACGGTAATTGACTACTACTGACTACTATTACTACTAGTAGTAACAGAAAAGCTGCAGCAAAGTGAGTAAGAGCCCTGGATAGTAATCTTTAAAAAATAGAACGTGTTATCTTCAGAAGGCCATCTGGAGAAAAGCATTTCTACGGTGCCACAACTGAGAAGGCCTGCTGTAAGTACTCATCCTAATATTCCTGTCTCAAAGATGGAACATGAAGCATGGTTCAGTCATTGTATCAGAGTAGAGCAGGAAAAAATAAATGAGGAGGCAATCACTAAGGCAGGGCAAGGACCTGCATCTCAACCACCATATGCAACCCTCCACATTTCATGGGGATACAAAGACCTGCAGGCAAAGAAGGTGGGTTGGAGTTGGGGGAAAGCTAACATGGAGAGCTCAGTGGAAAAAGAGGGGTAAACTTGGATCCTACCCATAGTCGTTAGGATTCCATATCACAATCCACACCTGAGAAAACTGACTCCTCCAACAATAAGGAAGAAACAATGGTCAGTTCCACAGATGCACACACCAGTGTGATGGGCAGCCACTGACAAGGGCCTGTGACAATTTCTGGAGCCAAGTATCACATTTCCCCATCCACAGAATGCAATCTGAGACACCACTGAGGAACTAAGGATATTTTGCTAATTACAATGGTAATATGAGTGAATTGAGAAAGATATCCTTGAGAAGGTTTAGAGGACAGACCATAAATAATAGTGAAAGTCATATTGAATTCTTCTTACGCTTTTCTAGGTGGTGTGGGACACTCTATTCACAATAGCATGGACCTCCTCCCATCCAACTTGCAATATGTTTGCGGTGACTCTCAGCAATTGCTTACACAGAAAAGCAATGTTAGGAAAGAATGTACTATATTTTTAGCTGCTTTTAATGCAATTAAGCAGCTGGAAACAGGGAACAAAGCCAACACCATGTGATCTCACAGCTTTCCAAGGACCACCAGTAAATACCTCACAGACCTTCGCAGAAGCGGCAGTAGAAAGACTTATCATAAAGCTGGTCCTTGGAATTGGAACCTCTAAAGGTTATCTAAAATGAACCCTGCTCACTGAAGGACTTTTAAAGTAGTCTTTGGAAGCAAAGAAGGAAATAGAAGCCAGTAACTAATGTTGGTGTGGATTTCAACCTTCATACCTGACTTGAGTTACAGAAAATAAATAAGGCTGTTACTTACTTGTGTGTTTCTGAAGCAGAAGAACCACTGCATGTCTTTTATAACATTATCTTGTCCCCAAGGCAGACAAAAGGTCTTCAAGATATCTCTTGCCCCCAGTGCTTCTTTTAGTGCATCCTTTAGCTATGGTGGTGGAGATGGTTGCTGATGCAGTAGCACTGATACCTACAAAGGGCAAGGGGGGCAGCAGCTCATCCCTGGATGAACCATAATGCACATATTCCCAGCTTTCATTTTTAAAAAGGAAAGAGTTTACAGCATTTGTCGAACCTGAGATATGAGGGGAAATGCATTTGTTTCTCCCTTGTTTAGTGAGATACTTACCTACTCCAACATTTCACTTACGTTTGTTTGTTGATTTATTCATTTATTTGCAGTATTTACTTTGCCCCCTCCCACACTGGAAAAGTCCTGCAGATGGCCATGCGTGACACACACACTGCTCCATGTGTATCTGAATGAACTCTCCCTCTTCTCTGTCCCTGCCACTTGCCAGCCTTTTAATGAGACAGGCCGGTAATGGAAATCTAGCAGACAATGTAAAATATTTGCCATGTCCCCAAAGAATCCTTAAATACAAAAGCAGCAGACTGCATGAAATTTTTACCTATGAATATGGCCAAGGTGAAAGGGAAAAGTTTTGGCCTTTTCTTACCATTTCTTGCCACCTCTTTGCAATGGCTTCTTTCCCTGATTTGCACACTGAGTACCATTTAAAAAATAATACTCAGGGACACCTCCCCAAGGCAATCCCGAAGTGGTAGGGACCAAGTACTCAATATGATGATGTCACATGGTTACAAAAGCCAGTCGGCACAATAATATAATGAAGCCAAATCCGAGTGAGAGCAAAGCTTTGTGCCCTAATTGTGAATGGGCGGATATCCCCCCCCCTTTCTGCAGGACTCCTACCCACACAATTACTGAAACAAGAATTGTGTTTTTCATGAAATGTGCTGTTGATTTTGGCTCGACCCTATTTAGATGCACAGACCAGGCTGGGAGAATTGTGGCTGTGAGGAGGAGGAGGAGGCTATTCTCTAAACTGCACCATGTGGCTGACAGACCAGAAAGAGAGAGAAAAAATATTTATCATTCTGAAGTTGGGAGAATGAATGAATTAAAGAAAGAAAGGGAAAGAGGGGGTTTCACCCTCTGGCTATTTTATTATTTCAAGGGAGAAGTCATGGTGGCCTTTCAAAAATACAGAATGTGTTATTTAAATTATGGACAGGAATTCCAGCCAACTAATAATTCTTGAAAATGCTGGAATAGAATATCCTGCCAAGGCTCCTGTCCCCTAAGGAAAGCTATTGTTCCCTTAAGAAAGTAGCCCCTGTGAAGTTTTCTGTAAATCAAAATGCTGTATTAAAAGTAAATCACAAGAGAGAGAGAGAGAGAGAGAGAGAGAGAGAGAGAGACTCCTCCCTCAAAAATATAAAAACTGAGGATAGTAAAAAATTAATATTAAAAACAGAGGTATGTTTAGCCTGGATAAGAGGAGACTGAGAGGAGATATGGTAGCTGTCTTCAAATATCTCAAGGACTGTCATATGGAAGATGGAGCAAACTTGTTTTCTCCTGCTCTGGAGGGTAGGAGCTGAACCAATGGCTTCAAGTTACAAGAAAGGAGATTCCGACTAAACATCAGGAAGAACTTTCTGACAGTAAGAGCCGTTTGACAGTGGAATGGACTCCCTTCATTGGATGTTTTTAAGTAGAGGTTGGATAGCCATCTGTCTTGGATGCTTTAGTTGAGATTCCTGCATTTTAAAGTAGGGATGGAGGAGGAATTTGATTTCGTTCATATTTCAACAATTCTCATTTCTTGAATCAACATTCAAACTAAAATGCAGATACCCTTCGAAATTCAGTTTTACTTTTACCCAATTGCCACTTTGATTTCTATATGATTAGGTGTTGCGCTAGTGCACTATATAAAGAGTAGGCACTAGGCAGTGATATACAGTGCTTTTTCAAAAAAAATTTTTTTAGGGGTACTCTCATTTTCCTACTCATATTGAAATACTGCCCCTCAATGAGGCCAAAGTTAGATCCACAAAGTGTTTAGGGGTATGCGTACACCTGCACCCGCCCAGAAAAAAAGCACTGGTGATATAACTAAGGATTGTATTCAGTGCTGTGGTCACATTCAAACAACAAACTTCCATGTGTGTGGCTGAATTTTGCCTTCTTCTCTTTTTCTTATACACCTTCAAAATTTGCTCCAGAGGGCTGGGGAACATTCTGGGCTGATTTTGAGTGGGAGGAGAAGAAGGGAAAGTCTTGTTATGTGAGTAAGCCCTTTCCGCCCCTGCAGCGGAGAGGGTGTTGCGGGCAGGATCCTCCTCCCGCATCCACGGGGGCTTCCCTTGCCCCCGCGAGACTTGGGGGAATCCCCGGGCGTGTCTGCCACCCAGCCCGCCAATCGGCGGGCGGGGGAGGCGTGGCCCGGGCTATTTAGGGCCAGGCATGCCCGGGGACGGCCCTCTTTTCCCCCTCGCCAGCTGGAGAGCGGTTTTCCCATCCCTCCCACCCTTAGTTTAGCTAGACTTGGCCTTGCTATGGACTCCGGTTGGTCGCCGCAAGGGGCCTGGTAGGAATTTTTCCAAGTTGGCGCAATTTCTTGCCTTTTGGTTGTTTCGCCTACCTCGTAGCAATCGTCACAACTTTCTCGGCATTGGCGGTTAGGCATTGGCATGGGGCAATGGTTAGACAAATGGAGGGGGGAAGGAAGCGCCATCGCCTTCCCCCAATGTGAAGGGGTAGTCCGGTAGAGGACTCCGGGGGGCGTGGCCTTGTCCAAAGCCTTGCGAGGTAGGGCCCCCGGCATGCCCCCGAGCGGTGACACCCGTGGGATCCTAGTTGGCGTACTTCAACAGGACTCCCGCGGTTTGTGTTCAACCCTTCCCGGTCACCGTGCCGGGTAGTCGATAGGAGCCAATGCCTAAGGCCAATACCTTCAATTTTCGTAATCAATAAAGTTGTGGCCATTTACGCCCATTAACCTTATATCATTGTGTCTGTGTCTTCATTTCATTGGGGGAGGTAACTTGCCACGCAACAGGATACAAGCCTAAACATGTGCCTCACTAGTGGTTAATTAGGTTGCTTGCAAAGCCTTGCCCCGCCATACTCTTCCATCACTCTTAGGGGTCAGCTGTTCACCATCCTTGGCCACTAGTTGTAGCCATAACCTTGAGTTGGAGAGGACCTACTAATATCCGAGGTTATATTCTCTTTTAGACTCCTTCTATTGCCTTAAGTATGGGAGTCATAAAGGCATTAGCCTGCCAGAGTATAGAAAGGAACATTTACCACCCTTGAGATATGTCTCGCTGACAATACCAAAGAGCTCTGAGATTATGGGAAGTTACATTGAATTTTCCTTCAAAGGGGACAGACTATGTAAGCCCCGGGTGAGATTCTAGGTACTGTAGTGATAACGGCCTGCAGCGCCTGGCCTCCTGTTTATCGTGCCTTTGATGCTAAAGCAGAACTAATTCAAGGAGTCCGTGATCTGAGCACAGCTGAGTCTCATTAAAGCCCCATTTCCTTCCCTGGGAGGGCACGGTGGGCTGCAAGGTAGCACAATACACATGCCACAGGCAGAGCTGCTGCAAAAAGGATAACTGCATTCCCTTCTTAACAGGGAAAAGGTAATGTGGGCTCTGTCTAGCAGGGGTGCAGCAGGGCTGGAAGATAGCAGAGATTGAACTCTATATAAATGAGTGTTGCACACCAGATGCTATGATCAGGTTGAGGAATATCTGTGGCCTTCCAGATGTTGTCAGACTCCAACTCCCATCAGCCCTAGGCAGCATGACCAATGGCCAAGGATACCTGGGAGTTGTAGTCCAACAATATCTGGACAGCTACAGGTTCCCCATCCCCATTATCCATTTCCTTATATGAATTCTTACATGAGGCCGTAGTAGCCAGCAGTTCTTGGTGAAGTTGGTCCCCTTGGGTGGTAGTCAACTAAATTTTACCATTGACCTATTGAAATGAATGGACCTCCCTTAGGAGGAGGAGGAGTTTGGATTTGATATCCCGCCTTTCACTCCCCTTCAGGAGTCTCAAAGCGGCTCACATTCTCCTTTCCCTTCCTCCCCCACAACAAACACTCTGTGAGGTGAGTGGGGCTGAGAGACTTCACAGAAGTGTGACTGGCCCAAGGTCACCCAGCAGCTGCATGTGGAGGAGCGGAGACGCGAACCCGGTTACCCAGATTACGTGACTACCGCTCTTAACCACTACACCACACTGGCTCTCTTAGTCATGTTCATTCATTTTAGTCAGTCTCCTCTGCGTAAAACAGTTGAATAGCAGCCAAAGTCGTCATACCCGCCCCAATGCCATTCATTGGCTTCAAGAACATTTGGCATGGCAAAGTAATTATTATTAAGATTAAGATTAAGATTTATATTTATATACTGCCCTTCATCATAAGATCTAAAGGCAGTTCACAGAATAAAATAGAGGGTGCACAAGAAGCTCTTCACACCTAAAGCATTTCCCAATTCACTGCCATGAAGGAGACACTTCTGTGTATACATCTGGAGCTTAAGTCTCCTATGAAGTGAATGGGAAAACCTGTATATGCAAAGTGTGTGTGTGTGTGTGTGTGTGTGTGTGTGTGTGTGTGTGTGATGGTGACTGTGGGGCCCTATAGAACGGTAAGTGTGTTCAACATATACTCAAAATGAAAGAAGTATAAATTAGAAACTCTGACAGACTAGAATGAAGCAAAAGAGGAAAGCTATACAGCCACTCCCCTCACTCTCAATAAGATAGTGGAGAGACAATGGATATCTCTCTAAGTGGGACAATTTAGAACAGCTCCCCTCTTTTTTCTACATACAGTCGTACCTTGGATCCCAAACACCTTGCAATTCAAACGTTTTGGCTCCCGAACGCTGCAAACCCTGAAGAGAGTGTTTGTGAACATTCTTTGGAACCCAAATGTCCAATGCAGCTTCCAGTTGGCTGCAGGAGCTTCCTGCAGCCAATCGAAAGCCGCGCCTTGGTTTCCAAATGTTTTGGAAGTCAAAAAGGACTTCCGGAATGGATTCCGTTCGACTTCCGAGGTATGACTGTACATAAGAAGCTGCTTTATATAGAGTCATTCCATTGATCTGTCTAGTGCAGGGGTCGGCAACCCACGGCTCCGGAGCCGCATGTGGCTCTTTTACACCTTTGCCGCAGCTCCGGGGCGGATAATAGCGAGGGGAGGAGGCGCATTGTGCTCCCCGACACTCCCCACTGTGGCGGGCGCTGTACTGGCTGTGACGCTGCATGGGGGTGGTGCGTGCGTTACTCACGCACCATCCCGACGTCACCTTCCCGCCCGCTACATTGTAAGGGGCATGTACACTGGTCACTGCATTGAAAGGGGGCATGTACGCTGGTCACTGTTTTGAAGGGGAGTGAAGAGCACACACACAAAAAAAGGTAACTTGTTAATTTAACGTTTATTTCTATGAGGAGGAGTAATTCTGAGGGATCAAACAAAGAAATAATAAAAAAGTGACAAAAAAGTTATTTTTATAATGACGAGGATATATTTGTTTTAAATGTCGCAATGGTTTTGCGGCTCCCGGGTTTTTTTTTCTTCGGAAATGGGTCCAAGTGGCTCTTTTTGTCTTAAAGGCTGCAGACCCCTGGTCTAGTGCAATATCATCTGCACTGATTGACCATCACTCTCCAGGGTTTCAGGCAGTGTTCTCTTCCAGCTCTACCTGGAGATGCGGGAATCGAACCTGGGACCTTCTGCATGTAAAGCAGCTGCTCTGCCACTGAGCTATGGCCTTCCCCCTAATGTCTTCCTGCCAGAAAGCCTACATACCTATGTTGCCTCAGCAAAATCCCTTCCCCCTCTTCCTTGGCTTAAGTTACTGTAGTTTAATGACTCCTATCTGTGGAACAAAAGCAATAAAGATGTTGAAGTAAGACATGGAAGCGCATTCTCTCTCAGAGGTACCAAAGTGCACGGCACCTCATAAAGCAGTGGGAACTGGAGCATGGAAAGTTATTGGAATCAGGTCTTTCATCTCCTGTCATTAAAGCATTAACATCACTAAGCCTAATATTCAGCTCTTAATGCCAGATGCGCAGACTAGAACATCATGCCTGCAGGAGTGCATTGGAGTCTGGATGGAAGAAGGCAGGTGGGATGCTTATTCTTTCATCCCAAATAAAAGAGGTGCTTGGGGACCACTGAGTTACCAACTCGCATTAAATCTTCCAGAGATGGGCTCAGATAATGCAGATGCCATTAAAAAGAAACGGAACGCTATGCCATGAGTTCCCCAGCTTGAAATGTTTACAAGAATTAACAAATTGGTGGGAACCTATGGGTTGCTTGGTCTGGGTGCTAGTTGCTGCATGATATTGTAGAAGTTTACTCTAGGTAGAATGAGGACCAGAGATTTTTTTCAGCTGGAACTATAAGAGAACAAGGGTGAGTTCCGGCACCTCTTTTTCTAGAAATATAACACTGATGAGGACCTAATGACAGGTGACACTAACTGAGTGTGTCTGTCTGTCTGCCTATCTTTATTTATTCATTCATTTATTTAATTACAGGCATTGAAGGGGGGTGTTAATTAGGAAAACATTGTATAGAGAGAGAAGGTTTAACCCTTTCCCTTGCCATTTTTGCAATGGAAATACTGCAGTTAGGCTTGGAGGAAAGGGAGGGGTCCTATTTTCACCCTAAACCTAACTGCAGCAGAGAGAATTTCCACTGCGATCACAGTGGGGGAAAGATTGAAGTTCCCCTCCCTATGCACTGTATTCCCAGTTAGAATCCCCCCATGTCTGTAAGTAAATAAAACTTCACACAAGTGATTGCAAGTAACTAGGGATGTAAGGAGGCAGTGATTTCCATCCTGTCCTGTGTTTGTTGTCAAAATCTCTGTTTCCATTCAACTGCAGTTCAACTTCTGCTAAAACCTACATTGTTCATCCTGCTATTGCTAGGGTTGAAATTTAATTAATTAATTATGTGATTCATTTCAATGCATTTTGATGGAAGAGAAACAGCAAAAACCCATCATAATTATTTTTAAAACAGACAGGTACACTCCTCCATTGCCTCCCAAGAGAGGCAGGTGCCAACCAATTTGCAGACTAAAAAAACTATAGCCAATGCCACTCACATTCATTTTCATGTTTTCTGTTCCTGACCTATGATAAATATGCACGATGTGGTGATTGATCGTGCTCTTTTCTGTTTCCGATGGAGTTCTGCAACATCCCTACAAGCAACACATTTGGAATCAGCATAATTATATGTTAGAAACCTCCTTCGGGTGATTTTGATCCCAAAAGGTGGTCTAAAAACATACTAAATTAATAAGAAGTAGCATCACTTGCTAAAACATCCTGTGAGCAATTAAACCATGAGTTTGCCTGTGGGAATTTTATCCAAGACGAGGAAGATTTGCTGGTGATGGGGGGGGGGGAGGACTACACCAAGATAACAGAGCCAGTGATTCTAGTGAGATTACACAGCTGATTCTTCTCAACCTTTGAATACCCTCTGAAAGATAGCATGTGAACATACGCTCAAAAATGTTGTAGCAGCCTTAGTCTCTTCCAGTAGGACAAAAGTTTCATTTTTCTTTCCTTTAGGAAAAATGGCCAGAACAATCATGAGGACATATACAAAGAGCTTTGTTATACTGTGTTCTCTGATTGTTTGGGGGCTGTTTTTTTTTTTGTTGTTTTTTTTTGATGTCAGCTTGGCTGAATCAAGGCATCAGATATCCACAAGTCATTGGGATTGTGCTAAGCCCTGTACCGATGTCTGAAAGTCCAAGTTGCAGAGCTCAGGAAAGCAGCAAAACTTTGCACACTAGTCCACCTAATGTATGCAAGAAGTTCTCACTAGCTGCTACCAGTTTCTTGCAAGACACCCAGTGGTCTGTCTAGTCCAGTACTGTTTCTACCATGGCAAGCAGCGGCTGTCAGTCTCATAATCCTTAGGGACAGAGATTTGTCCCAGCACAGCTACATGAGCGTCTTGAACTGGGGAAGGCAGCAGCAGAAGCTGGGAGATTTTGCATGCAAATTGTATGCTGTACCAGCGAGGTATGTTGCCTCCCTTTCATTAAAGTTTATGGCATTATTATATTTTCTTAATATTATTTATTTTTTAACCAACATAGATATTAAAATCCATAATGATGCAAAATTTCTAAGTCATTCCATTGGTTTATCCACCATAAGGTAAAAGGAAATTAATAATAAAAAAACCCAAATAAATGAAAGAGGAAATAAATACAAGCTGCTCGGTTTTGTTATAGCTCTGGGAGTCAGTTTCTCCATGATAAGTAACTAGCAAGGCAACATTTGAAGGGTGCACCTTCTGTTTATAGAGTGATGAGTTCCAAAACAATCAATTCATAAGCAAGTTATTAAAACATTACAATCTATAGCACAAGGGAGAGATGAGGATTCAGGAAACCAATGGCGACTGGGCCTGTGTGCACTGGAATCGGTCTTCATAGTGAAACAAAAGGCAACAGCACATTAAATTTTATGACACTTTTAAGAGCACAATAGTTTTGCCAAAGCTCTCATTAAACAGCTCGACACACTTAGCTTTAACTGCCTCTCTGTGTTTCATAACGCCTGATAAACGTCCGGTTTTGTAATAGTAGCCTTACTGGGAGGCCAGAAAATGCTTAGCAAAGGATATTAAAGGGAAAATAGGGGCTTGACTGCGAAATGTCAAGGGTCGAAAAATGGCCAAAGCGGGTGGATGGCACAGCTGAAACAAGCTGTCTGTCATATTGCTATGCCCCACACCTCTGTGTGCACACGTGTGTGCACAGGTCAGTGCTCCAGTGCATATCCACTGATCATTTTAAGCCAAATACATGTATAGGGTATGTGGGTGTCACATTATTTCTCCTTCAGTTTGGGCTGGATATTCAGCCACATGGAAGACCATGACTGAAGGCTGCATAACAGTACCTGGGAGTGCCAAAATCCATTTGAAGGCTGTGGAAGGTTTTCTATAGTGCCGGTTTATATGTGTGTGTGCTGCACATGGTGTGGAACTATGCGTAGGCCACCTTATCCTTGCTATGTGGCTGTACCAAACAGCCAACAAGAGCACAATCAACTGTCATAATTTGTGCGGTGCAGATTCCAGGGCTGGTGGTGAGCTAGTGGCTGCAAACCTGTATGTCAGGATATTCACTGATGAGAAACTCGTCTCACACTTGTAGTCATACTTGTACGCAAAATATTAGGAGAAATTCACACCAAGTTGCTGACAAATTGTAATACATATATTACAGGAAGGTGGAGAACTGCATTCAAGATTGGAAAAATCAAAAAATGAGAGAACTGAAATTGATAGATGCATCCATCCCTACACCTAGAAGGTATGGGGCAACTTCTGCAGATGGGAACTACAGAATGCCCAGCTGCATACTCTGGTGAATCAAGGCTTCACTAAGGCTCAGGTTTGAACTGGCCATTCAAGAAGCAAATGTAGCATGGACAGCCAGGCTAGTGAGCAAGAGCTGCTACATGTTCATTGATTTAAAGCAAAAAAAATGTATAATACCTCTAAATACTTAATAGAGCTGTGGTGGCCGAGTTTCACTCCAAGGCTGCTTCTAGGTTACCTGTTAATTGAACATTCTTACTGATTTGTTTGCGCCAAGTTTGCAGGGAGATTGCACTGTGTTGCATGAATGAAGCATCATCGCACACTTTCCAGTGTGTTTTCCTGTCATGCTCCCTATTGCAAAAAGTTGGAGTTGCAGGGAAGGGAGCCACCAGGGAGCAGGTTTGTTTTGCAAGAGGTCCAAATCAACTTAATCTATGCAACCTGAATTTGCAGGTATGTGACTGAATTCCAACTAAAGATAGTGACAGTCTGGAAGCACCCCAGTTCACCTGGTTTCCCCTTCTTTCTTGCCAATCACAAAGCAGTGCTATTATAATGTTCATGCTTTAACGCCACCAAAACGAAATGCACGAAATATTATACTGGAGCTCGTGTCAGTGACATTAGTGATATTAGAATCAGGTAGGTAGCCGTGTTGGTCTGACGCAGTCGAAATAAATAAATAATAATAAAAAATGTCCAGTAGCACCTTAGAGACCAACTAAGTTTGTTCTGGGTATAAGCTTTTGTGTGCATGCACACTTCTTCAGATACCAATGAGTGATATTAGTGTTATTCAAACTAACACATCCTCTCTCATTGTTTCACTGAAGTCTTTGTCTCTTCCCTCCTCTCCCACCATTGCTATTTCCTTTGGACTTTTTTTCTGCTGCCCCCAGTGACTGTCTTGGCTTCCATGTTTTCTTATTAGACCCATAATGGTCATATTTAATGATTAACAAGAGCAATCCGGAAGGACTACCTCCAAACCAGCAAACAACAGTACAGAAAAACAAAGCCACAGGTACACAGACCCTATACCTTTTAAGCATGGCTGTTCATCAGAAGCAAACAGTATAATATTTTGCGAAGATCTCATAAAGGATGGAAAACATGTAAGGCACTTATTTTTATTTTTATTTTTGGAATAAACGCTTTGTGAGTACCTGTGGCTTTATTCTTTCATGAAAGAATAATAATAATTGAGGTCTCTAAATGTTAAAAGAGAGGTGGGCATTTTTTACATTGCACATGCCTGCATATGTGTAGCATCACGAGGAAACCTAACAGCCAAAACATGTGTGCCACTAACCACCAACCTGAGAACAATGGATCATGCATTCCAGATGTCAGAGGAAAAGACCTAAGGGACAATATTGAACCAGCTCACTTTGAAACATTGATCAAGAGAGGAAGAGGAGTCACTGAAAGCCCATATATACATCACAAAACAAATGTTCTCCACACAGCAAGGGGACACAGAGTGTTTGAACAAGTACAACCAATAATATATGTTTTTTATTTATAATAGATCTCTCAGGCGCAGCCCATAAACTAATAGTAATTTTCATTGATATCATAGTTTCGAATGGACATAAAATTATGTAATAAAATATGATATAGTATAGCATATATACTGTAGAGCAGCCTTCCCCAGCCGTGCTAGCTGGGGCTTATGGGAGTTGTAGTCCAAAACATCTGGATGGTACCAGTTTGGGGAAGCCTGCTGCAGAGCATACTATAGCTGCTTCATAAGGATGCTATTCAGCATCACAGATGTTATATTGATTACAAGATGAATTCTAGCTACTTAAGGGTAAATAGATTATCCAGACCCTCCAAGTGTCCTTATTTTCCAGGGTCAGTCCCAGATTTACTGAAGCCATCCCAGTTTCTGATTGGATTCTACTTTTCCTTAGGACATTGGAGGAATGTTGGAGGGTATGGAGTTATCTGGCCCCCTAGCCAAGGGGACATCTGTAGACAGCCCTGTATAGGGACGGGTTTTTTAATGTTTAATGTTTTATTATGTTTTTATATATGTTGGAAGCCACCCAGAGTGGTTGGGGTTATAATAATAATCTGTGCTTTTTTCTGGGGGGGACGCAGGGGTAAACATACCCCTAAACATTTTGTGAATCTTTCTACTTTTGTCCATTTACTAACTATAAAATGGTGATTTTCTTGAGTCAAAATGAGAGTACCCCTAAACATTTTTAAAGAAAAAATCACTAATAACAATAACAATAATAGTGTTATTCAAGGTAACAAATCCCACAAATCCTCTCTAATAGTTTCACTGAAGTCTTAATAATAATAATTGAATAGAAAGTCCCTATTTCCATCGCAGAAATATTGGAGGGTATGGATTATCTGGTTAGAATATCTTGCTATAGAGAATTGCTTTCCTTCAGAGGGATTTCTCTCTTTCCCCCTGTCCATCCATATGCCATAAGTTCTGCCTGAGTCAGACCTCTGCTTTCTCGTTCCCCCTTCAGTCATGCTATAACATAAGAGGGAATTTTATGGTGATAGGGAAGGATAACAAGGCAGGCCTGAAGCAGGTTGCTAGACTCCAAAAGCTACAAGGAAAGGCTGGAGGCACAGGAGACTCTGAAGAAAAATCTAATCCTCTTCAGATGAGAATCTTTAACCTCGTTGACCCAAGAGCCATGAATCACCCATTAACAGCCTGTCCCCTCTGCATGCTTTGCTTTATTATCGATTTAGCAGTGCAGAGAAAATATTCTTTCTACGTTTCCTTCAGAGGCATTGCATCTGCCCAGGCAGCAGCAGAAGTATAGCCCTAGACCGAAGCAGTGCGAGCTCCTCCCTGTGGTGAAAAGGGGGAATGTCAAGTTGCGAAGGTTGCTTGGATGACGTGTGGGATGCGGCGCAGAATGTTGTTGCGCCCTCCCGCAAATCAGCACTTCTATGAAAGTAAAAAAATATTTTTCTACATATGCAAGCTGTCCTCAAGCCGTATCCCATAACTGGAAATTACAGGAGTTCTAGTTCAACAGGATATAAGTAGAGATTGAAGTAAAGTTAGGTCATCCCAGAAAGGATTACCAGTGTTTTCTATCCCAATTGAGTTTATTGATATATACTGTACTTTACTGGGTCTTTCAGTATCATAGAAATTGGCAGCTTGATTCCTTAGTTAGCCCTTCTTGCAGAAAGTAAGATATTCATTACATTGTTTTAAGCAAACAGTTAGCCGCTGCTTTTCTTGCAATGTGTCAGTGTTGAGGATGCTACAGATTGCCATGATTTCACATGATGTAGCAGCACATCAATAAAGACAGGCCAGGTATAGGAACCATTAGCAAACCAAAATGCAGTGGAGGAATCTAAAGCAAGTGGGATTTGCAACTAAACATTGCAGTATGGAGTCTTCAGGATTCCAGCCAGCCTATCATGCTCTTTTTCAGAATACTCCATTCTCCCTACTCCACTCAGTTTCCACCCCCAGTCAGTCAGCATTTGGGGTCCACCGAGCATGCTCAGTCCTCAATGGGATATTGATTTACTACCCTTTTAAAAAAATGTATTTTGTCCTTTTGCAAACTTTGAGGTTTCTCCCAAGCCGGCTGCTACTTCCCTCTGCTGGCTGGATGGCTGTTTTGGCTGTATACCTTTTGTCACTTGGAGAATGGAATATTAATATATATGATGAATTTTCCCAAAGGTATTGCTACTTCAGCAAAGTTTATTTGCTGTGGTTCATGACTTATTTGGAAGAGTCTTACCCCTGAGAGCAAATTAAGTTCTGCTGTCTCAACCACTAAATCAGATCCCATCTTTGTTCTGGAGTTTTCCTTTAAACTGGCAGAACTCAAAGAATATTAGAGAGTATATGTATGAGCTACATTTTAGAAATAACAGTAATTTTTTTTGGGGGGGGTGTTTATGTTTTGTTGAAATGACTTTAAGGACTTGTGATAGTCTTAAATTGCAGAATTATAAAGCTCTGAGAAATACTCTGGTCTCTGGTCCAGTCCTCACACTGTCCTCTTCCTCTATATGTATACCTGCCTCAAACCCTGTTCCCATATTTATTTTGTTTAGCTTACATAATTTATCTCTCCTGTAGACTAGGTGGTGCCTCTCAACAAGAGTCCAATAGATAAAATGGTGACTGCAAATTAGGAGTGGGCCAGGGAGAAATAATGATTTTGTTACACATTGTTTAGAATTACATTCATTTTGTTACTAAGTCAACATTGTTCAGTTGTTTTCTTAACTCTGATTTGCACGCCATTCATTTCAGTGGGATGCCCTGATCTGGAGATGGATTGCCTTTGCCTTTGAACAGAGGCGGTTTCAGGGAAGTGCAACCAGTTAGGCCACACTGGCTGCTGCACTGCAGGGGGTGCCACAACAATGCTGTAGAATGAAGCGGGACACGGGTGGTGCTGTGGTCTAAACCACCGAGCCTCTTGAGCTTGCTCATCCTAAGGTCGGCAGTTTGAATCCACACGACAGGGTGAGTGCCTGTTGCTTTTGTCCCAGCTCCTGCCAACCTCGCAATTTGAAAGCACATCAGTGCAAGTAGGTAAATAAGTACTGCTTTGGTGGGAAGGTAAATAGTGTTTCCGTGCGCTCTGGCTTCCATCACGGTGTTCCGTTGTGCCGGAAGTGGTTTAGTCATGCTGGCCACATGACCCAGAAAGCTATCTGCAGACAAACTCTGGCTCCCTCAGCCTGAAGCAAGATGAGCGCCACACCCCATAGTTGCCTTTGACTGGACTTAACCATCCAGGGGTCCTTTACCTTACCTAGAAGGGAGCATGAGAGGCAGTGGGGCACTGAATTTTGGTGTCACACAGGGTGCCGGTGAAATTTGACAGCCCAATGTCTGCCACTGCTTTGAAGCCAACAAGCCATACAGAGCAGCTCTGGTTTGTTTGTTTTTTCTGAGTCACAAGAATGGCTGAAGGGCTGAGGCAATAGAGTGTGGTCAAAAGAGCGGTCCTGGGTGCTGTTGGGTCCATTGTCTTTGAGCAGCCTTCCTTGATCCAGTGTCCTGCAGAAGTTTTGAACTACAGCTCCCATCAGCCCCAGCCAGAGTGGCAAAGGGTCAGAGACTGTGAGAGTTGCAGTCCTAAACTTCTGGAGGGCACCAGCCTGGGGGAAGGCTGCCTTAAGGAATGAAAGATGGCTGCAATATCTCAGCCTGAACTCCATTTTAGCTGGAGGATGCTCATATCACAGCATTTGCCTCAGGCCAATCCTGGGCTGTCAGTGCCAACTACGCAAAGGCAAGCCGTTTGAGGCACACAGGTGCTCGGCTGCATTTAAATAATGAAACACATCTTAATGGACTACCACTTTTCATTGAAGCAGGGGTCAGTGCTGCACCGTGTCTTATTCGTAGAAGGGGGTGGGGAGATAAAAGAAAGGACCCAACATTTAGGCAGCAAAAACAGCTTCCCCAGCACAATAAAGACGTGTTTCATTACACAAAGTGACTGACGATTTGTGTGCGTCTTCCAGGTCTGGGTTTTGACACTTGCTTTTCTGACCAGAACCACATTGGTGCAGCTGGCTTTGTTAAAAAGAAAGAAAGAAAAAGCAGGCAGCCAGCAACTGGAAATTGAATAACACACATGCTTTGAGGTCTTATGGGCAAGCTCCATGCACATAGCACTTAGGAGTCCTCCTAGATCTCTTCTCCTGGGGCAACAATACTTAGCATGGAAGGTATCTGTTAAATGTTGGACTGAATGGTTGCTTCCTGTGTGATTGCCAATGTTCTGCATATGACCAGGAAAAGTAGGGAAATGTCCCTCTCTTGGGACAGCATTGTATATCAGCAGCTGACATTTTGTTTAGTACAGTGCATTCTTATAGTAAAATCACTACTACCCTCTTTTGGCTGCCTTGTGTTGATCCTTCACACAATTATATGCAGATTGGTTAAGAATGATATCTTCTGACTGTCCAAGGAAAATGTCAGTGAGCAGACATGATCAAACCACCCAGATCTTTGCTGGATCTGAGGAGAGCAGCATACAATTGCACTGTTAATTGCATATAGTTGCTTCAATACAGCAATTATACTCCAAGAGGAAGGATTTTCATCTTTGTGAGACAGGCACTGATAATATAATGCCAAGAGGGTTATGTTAGAGATAGCAAGGGTAGGTGGAGTAGATAGAGAAATGCTCACAATTAAAAAAAGATACTGAAATATATTAAGTAGGCAAAGAGCAACAAGTATGAAAGAAAACACTAACACCAAAACTTTAAAAGGGTGTAATATTTGACACGGAAATGGATGTCCTACACAGAATTAGTTCAAAACCTACTTATGTTCAATAGGATATAATCCAGGATACTACCTGGCTTTCACATCTGTAGAGTCTTAGAAATGAATTTTGCTCCTATGACCATAAGAAATACTTACATGGGTGGCTCAAAATATTAAATGTATGTATCATTTTTTTTAAAAAGGATGCCTTTAATTTTACACTTGATTAGCATAAAGAAAGTGTATAAGAAATCTTCTGAAAGATCTAGCTAATGCTGTGGAAACTTTAGAGAAACTTTATTTTAGATTAGTGGAAGTGCAAAAGGATTCTGGAATTTCGGAAACAGGAGTTTCTCAAATATATCATATAGTTTTCCTCATGTCCTTCTACATGTCCTCTGGGCTTACTGATGGATATTGTGACATGGGCATTGCTGGGAATATGTTACCACCAATGCAAGAATATCACAACATCAATTTAGTTTTTCCATTAACATGGAACTGTGTATTGGAAATGGTGCCACAAAAAACAAAAACAAAGGAAATGGTGGTGCTGATGGTTGTGTGTGTTTGTGTAACTAGGAATGATCCTGTCCAGTAGATATAAATAAGGGGTAACTGCTTACTAAGACTTTGAATAGAATGCATATCACTCTGCCCCAACCTGCTTCCCAGGTGTTTCGGACTACAATTCCTATCAACCCCAGCCAGCTTGGCCAATTGTCAGAAATGAAATGGAAGTAGTAGTGCAAAACATCTGTAAAGCACTAGGTTGTGGGAGACTCATGCATGCAAATAAATTAACCAATCACAGGGTCTGGGGGAGAGGTTTCCATACACCTTTTTTATTCGGGGGGAAAAACATGTTAGCACTTGCTTAAATACTATGATTTTATGTGTGTTCACTATATGGTGCCAACATTTATCCTTTCTATCTGTTAATCAGCAATACAAGTCAATGTCTTTAAATCCCTTATTTGTTAATATTCTGATCAGAAAATTCTTGGCAGAGTATGAACATAAGAAGAGTCATGCTGAATCAGACCAAAGACCCGTCCAGTTCAGCCACTATGGCAAGCCCTCAAACAGGATCTGAGAGCAACAGCACTCCCCCAACTTGTAATTCGTAGCAACTGGTGTAGAAGCACATACTGCGCCTGACATGGTTCCCTCCACTCATAAGAAGTGTATTATGAATGTTCACCAACAAGTTGCCTGGAATCGTTTGGAAAGTGGTCTTCTTTTTGTTTCCTGGTCAGATTTACTTGGACGTGTTTTTATACAATACACAAGCCAGCTATCAGTCACCTCTGGCACTTTTGGATTGGAGGCACTTTATTCCTTCTCCATTATTTAGTAAATGGCCAGTGAAAATGTGACATGCCAGCCATTTGACATCATTAAATTGCAGTTGCTCTGCAGATCATGTAGCGATAAGCTGGGCAGGGGAAGGCAGAAGGGGGAGATTTGTGATGCAGAGCCCAGGTCAGCCGTGGTTTATTAAGTCCCATTAACCATATGGTCATGATTATAATAAAAGCTTGAGTTATAGCTAGTGACAAGTATAACTCCCCAAACCATGATATATATGTGATAGATGTAGATGGGTGTCAATTCAATAGTACTGATGCAGGCTTATACTATAGCAATCATGTTCATACCGGTCCCAAAGACAAGGAGGAAAGTTACGTGAAATCCCCACTATAGGAAACCCTATGAAAAGCACAACTTCTTCTTTTTACTTTTAAAAGTTCTCTCCCTGTCTGCCTTCTCTCAGCTGAGCTGTCATTTCTGTAACAAAGATCTGGTCGCCACTAGATCTTTGTTACAGATAAGATTGTGTGGTGGCAGTATATTACATGGCGTTTCATCTTTATGAGCTTTTACTGCAGTGTGTTAATTTGTGGCGATCAATGCAGCGCACATGTGCAGAGATCGCCATCTTACATGCAACATGCTACAGTGTAAGTCTACCCAGTGTAGAAGGGATGGAAAGCAATCATGAACCACCACTTATTTCACAGAGGGATTGAGGGCATCATCTCCTGAGGTACTATTTGCCAGTCCTTTGCATGGCACCAAATAAGCGAAACAGAGAAAGGGGTTGCCAACAGAGGTTCCATATAGGGCTAAGGGCTAGAGTGGCAATGTCCTTTTGAAAAAAATCCTTTCTTACCACCAACCAAAACATCACAAAGTAGAGAGCAAGCTTTTGGGACCACCAGAATGTTAAAAATTCTTCATAGGGTGGCAATTTGCTGCCGCTCACACCCACCACCTGAGGCAATTGTCTCATTCCACATCATGGATTGTGCAACGATTAATGTACCATATTTGAGAATCCCTCTGGAATTTATTTAAGTCACTAAACTTTGGCTTTCTGTTTTGCAAAACAAAAAAAACCTTCAAAGTGGCTAAGAAAAATTAATAAATATGTAGAATCCCACACAATCAAACTTAAATGTGCATACACAAACAGCAGCATCAAGGGTAAACCATGTGTTTTTGTATCCCCCATATCCCCGTGTAACATCGGAAAAGTGTCCTTGGGCATCTTACCTAACAAATAATACTCTCCCAGTATGCTTCGAAGCACAATTCAAAGTGTTGGTGCTCACCTGTAAAGCCCTAAATGGCCTCTGTCCTGTATACCTGAAGGAACGTCTCTACCCCCATCATCCAGCCCAGACACTGAGGTCCAGCACTGAGGGCCTTCTGGTGATTCGCTCACTGCGAGAAGTGAGGTTACAGGGAACCAGGCAGAGAGCCTTCTTGGTAGTGGCACCCACCCTGTGGAACGCCCTCTCAGCAGATGTCAAGGCAATAAGCAACTATTTTACTTTTAAAAGACAACTGAAGGCGGCCCTGTTTAGGGAAGTTTTTAATGTTTGATGCAGTACTGCTTTTAATATTTGGTTGGAAGCTGCCCAGAATGGCTGGGAAAACCCAGCCAGATGGGCTGGGTATAAATTATTATTATTATTATTATTATTATTATTATTATTATTATTATTATTATTATTAAAGGTTACTGAGCTCAGGTAAGAGAAACACTTGAATTACTTCACACATACTGTATGAAGGTTTGGTATTTTTATTATCATGCCATATCATGCTCTTTCCCTTTATCTGATGATAAACACTGATGTTTCTTCCTTTCCTTCAACAGGATTTCTGTTTTATTTAACTTTAACAAAGCATTAAGTCCCAGGTGTGAGTCTTACCCACCTGTATCTTCTCACAACATCCGTCTGAATCAGTTCCTCCTCTTACTGTGTTATTTATTCCCATACAATGGAGCTTGGTGGTATAGCAGCTGCCTTGCATGCAAAAGGTACCAGGTTCAATTCATAGCATTTGCAGGTTGGGCTGGGAAAGCCATTGCCAGGTAGTGTGGACCAGGGATGCAAAGTACATCCTTAGACCCAGGGAGATCAAATGTGGACCTCTTGGCCTATCTGGCCCTCTCCTGGGCCACACGCCTAATCAGACCTGTTTCATACCTTCCTTGATTATATTTTACCCAGCTGAAATGTGTCTTCAAACTCTGATTGTGCCTCTTCCTTGCCCTGGATGGAGGACAGAGAAGGGCCTCACTGGCTAAATGTAAACTATATTTGTTGGTCTACTGTTTTTGCCCATGGTCCCACTCACTACTGGCTTGTGGTCCTCAGAAGGTTGCTTAGATATGGCACTGGGCCAAAGAAAGCTTCACCATCCTTGGTGTAGACAGTATGGACACAGCTAGCACTTTGGAGACTCATGATCACTTTGTTGATGTTGCCAAGCCTTCTACTTCCAGGTTTACTCAGAAAAGGACAAGAGCTGCATAGGCTACCCACCACTGCATATAGCACCCCAAAATATTAAAGAATGGCTGCTTTCTTCTTCTTCTTCTTCTTCTTCTTCTTCTTCTTCTTCTTCTTCTTCTTCTTCATGTTGACATATATAGTGCCTCTAAGCAGTGCCTTCTCCAATATTACTTTGTTTTAAAGAAGTTAATATCAAAGTGCCCATGAACATGCACAAAATGTTTCTTCTCTTTGCTAAAGGTAACAGTGTCTGGTTTTTTAACAACTGGACCTGAGGACACAGTGCCATAGAGCATATTCGGAATGCCTCTGAGGATGGGAAGCAGCCTTTTGCAATAAATAAGATTAGCCAGAGGTATGATCACATAATACTCCCATTCGCCCTCTCCAAACACAGGCATGGTACTTGCTCACGTTTGGACACATTTGCCACCCAGGTCCTCAGAATCCTGACCCTTCTTTTGCCATTGCGATATTCTTACCCTTCTGCAGCAATAAGAGGCTCAAACTTTGGAGGGCCTCTCGAAGCTTCGGAAGCCTTTCTTGGGCTTCTCTTCCACCATCTTCTATCTGGAAGCTATAACGCTGGGATCTTGGGGGTATAAATAAGAGTAATTTGGTAAAGACAGCATTGGGAAATGCCGGGCAAGCCCCCCTCCCCCCCATATGACCTAAAAGGCAAGCACTGAAGATAAATAAGAACAGTTCGTGTAACCCATGTGCTCATCTTAACAATAAACAGAATGGCTGCGGAGCAGGGACTTTAAAAGGTTTCTCCTCCGCAAAGATGAATGGTTTGCTGGAGCTGCCTTGGATTCCGTTCTAGGGGGTTAAGTATGAGTAATTGGGTGTTAGAAGTGCTTGCTCAGAATGAGGGCTTGTGCGCACCAGCTCCAGGGGGAAGAGAGCATGTAATGATGGCTTTTGAGTAATTTATTGTTTCGTTTGCTTATTAGCTTGGCATCACCATAAGTCTTCGGTCGCTGCATGTGATGCCTTTGAACTGGAGCCCCGGGTGTGGTACACACTGTGACACAGAGTTTTGATGTGTGCCCCGCAGCTCCCGTAGGATTTCCGCTCTTTGCTCCGTGCAGCTGAGCTGTCCAGAGAGGGATAAATCATCCTCCATTCCTCAGAGCAAGGCTGGGTTTTATGGGTATTATCTATCATTGTAGGTTCTTCATCTGGACATGCATAAGCTTACCATCTCTCAACATTCAGAGCAGGATTTCACTAGGTTGATAGGATTGAAACATGGAGAGCAGTGGCCCTGTGGGCCTCCCTTGCATTTGCGCCTGGGCCAGAGAATGTGGAATTGGAGGCCGATTGTATGCAATGAATAAACAAAACCTGGCCTGGGCTACTCTTACAACGATAAGGCAGATCATTCAAGAAGACAAATTCCTAGACTACGGCTCTTGCCAGTGTGATAGCAAACTTCACTTTGGTTGTTTGAGCAGGGGGGCAAGTTCTTGCCAGAATATCAGTTTCTGCCAAGGGCCAGTGTGATCCAATGAAGTACCGTATGATTATGAATATTTATAAACTTATAAATTATATACTGCCCTTCATCCGAAGATTCATAATATAAAAATGTGATGGCTTTGAACATGAGAGATTAGAGCTCCACTGTTGTTTGCATCTATCTGTCCGGGAGATGGTGGAATCCACCTCCGGGGGGTGAAGTCAACTGATGGAGAATCACAGCACCTGCTGTAGCTGCAGAGACCGGTAACTCATAACTGCTGCTTTCTGTGTTGTTTTTGCTGTTAGCAGCACTGAAGTGAACTCCTCAGGGCACAAGTGTGTATGGAGAGCCTAGACTATCTAGACAACAAGAGGGTTCTTGGCCTTGCTAATGGAAAGCAGAGCAATAAATTTGGCACCAGTTTGGCTGCAGCAATTGCTCGAAGGAGGCAAACAGGGTGCAGTCCAACCATCTTAAGGGCTCCTTAGTTTTTTCTTCTCCCCCAGAAAAGGCAACAGGGGTTTTTCCTTGGGGTTTACTCCTGAAGCCTTTCTCACGAATGAGTATAGCCACAAGGCAGCAGAGTTTTAGGATCAGAGTTTACCTTCTTCTTCATGGGCTACTTCTGCAAGTCAATGAGCCCCATCTGACCCTCATTTCCCTCAACAGCACAGGCAGTAGCCACCTTCCTGACTGTTGACCCTGCCATTGGTATTGTCTGCTCAATCTGACAGAGCCTGCCTTCGCATGCAGGTGAAGTCCCTTACTCACCGAGGGTTTGAGACCCATGGACTACCCTCACCTGGCTTAGCCAGACAATTGGAGCCGTTTCCCAGGCTGTGGCTGCTGTCGCATGTTGACAGCTTCTAGGAGCCACAGGTGAGAGCTGAGTACAGGATGGAGACCAAGGGTGGACAAACTACCCCCGAAGGAGCATGACTGTCCCCCACCAGAGGTGCTACCCCTCCCCAATACCCCATATTCCCTATCAATAGTTACATGGCCTTGGGCAGTTTTCAAAGTTGCCATTCCTTTTATAAAATGGGCCTAGTTTAATAATTTTCAAATTGCGTTCTGAAATCCTGGCTTTCTTCCATTAGAATATCAATAGTGTTATATAACCTGCCCTGAATAGCTAGCTTAGCAACTACAGCCAATTATCTTCTGTAGTTAAGATCTGCAGGGGAGTGCTAGATGTGTTACCAACACAGCACCATGCATTCATATAAGGTCATGGTGAGACCAAAGAAGCTTGGATAAAGCCTCTCCTCCTTACAGAGGGGGGCAGTTGTGAGCAGGAGCCGTTTCTGGCATTGGCAGGGGGTGTTCCAGCCCCTGCCCAGCTGGCCTGGCTGTTGCGCCACGCCCCCAGGTAGCCAACCAATCAGGTTTAGCTGCTCAAATACAGCTGCGGCAGCACTTCCCTTTCATTCCGCTTCCGGTTTTCGTCGGATCACCCACCCACCCTCTCTTTAGTTCATTGCTTGGTTCTTGACATTGCTATGGACCTGTGGTTGGTCGCCTTGGTCGTCCAAGGGGCCTAGTAGGAATTTTTATCCAACTGGCAAACTGGCACCGGCCTCTTGGTTTTTTGCCTACCTCGTAGCAAATCGTATTGGAGGGCAGGATGTGGCCATCGCCTACCCCTCCACTTTTTGGTTATTCCAGTAAAGGAATCTGGCAGTCGTGGATCCTGTCCAATGCCCTTGCTGGTGGCTAGGGCCATGGCACGACCCCCGGTGACATCAGGGGGAGCTTTCAGTTGTATTTGCATCAACAGGCTCCTCCCACTGGTGGTTAACCCTTGTTAGACTCACCCCTCCCTGAGGGGGTGGAGTCACGCTCTGTTGTTTTATCCAATGCCTAAGCCAATACCTCTCACATGCTGTAATCAATAAAGTTGTGGCCTTTTTTTAGCCCATTAACCTAATATACTGTGTCCATGTGTCTTTCTTATCCCCAAGTGGGTGGCGGGTCCTTGAATCACAATGAGCATATGCTCTAAAATATGTCGTTGACTTCACAGGGAAGAGCTGTTGTTCGGTGGGAGAGCATCTACTTATATGCAGAAGGTCCCAGGTTCCATTTCCAGCACATTCAGGTAGGACTGGGAGAGACCCCGTCTGAAATCCGGGATGGCTACTGCCAAACAGTGTATACAGTATTGGTCTAGAAGGATCATAAGGCAGGTTTCTATTTTCCACAATTCTGTGAGAAATGCAGAAGAGTTAGGGTTAGGGTTGATACCATCCCTCATAAAGGGACCCCTGACCATTAAGTCCAGTCAGAGATGACTCTGGGGTTGTGGCGCTCATCTTACTTTACTGGCTGAGGGAGCTGGTGTTTTTCCGCAGGCAGCTTCCGGGTCATGTGGCCAGCATGACTAAGCTGCTTCTGGCAAACCAGAGCAGCACACGGAAATACTGTTTACCTTCCTGCCAGCTCGGTACCTATTTATCTACTTGTACTTTGACGTGCTTTCGAACTGCTAGGTTGGCAGGAGCAGGGACTGAACAATGGGTGCTCACCCCATTGTGGGGATTCCAACCACCGACCTTCTGATCGGCAAATTCTAGGCTCTGTGGTTTAGACCACAGCGCCACCTGCGTCAAAAGTGTCAAAAGTGTGGTCCTCTTTCATATACTTGTACAAATAATGTGATGTTCATATAATACAGTGGTACCTCGGGTTACATACGCTTCAGGTTACAGACTCTGCTAACCCAGAAATAGTACCTTGGGTTAAGAACTTTGCTTCAGGATGAGAACAGAAATTGTGCTCCAGCGGCGCGGCAGCAGCAGGAGGCCCCATTAGCTAAAGTGGTGCTTCAGGTTAAGTACTGTTTCATGTTAAGAACAGACCTCCGGAACGAATTAAGTACTTAATCTGAGGTACCACTGTACTCTGAAATATAAAAGTGCTACTGGGAGTCTCTCTGTGTGTTTGATAACCACAAATATTTCACATGGCCAAATGCATGTGGCCATGAGATTGCTTTGGTTTGTGTCCAACACACAACTCAACCTGTATTTATTAAGTCACTGCAAAGCTACTGGATTAAGGGATCACATGTGAAATGAGTCAGGGCAAATGCTAAAGCAATATGGTTTCTTCAGTGCATCCCATACATACAGTGTATGTATGGCGCTGCATGAGTCCACTCAACTTGTTTTCAGAACATGCCAAGTTGGTTCTATGATTTGGCATCAATTGGCACACATATTTTATGCCTGCTGAACCATCGTCAAATTGTCATATGCTTTGGGTTTTTTTTTTTTAATGGTCTTGCAACACATTCATAAAATTAACAGATTTTGAACTTTGTTAGATTGGAAAAGGTTAGTGGAAGCAGGAACCAATTATTTTGACTTGATTGCAACCTTCTCCATTGACAAAAGTGTCATTGACCGGATGTTTTGGGATGAAGTGCTGAAAGTAAACTCACCATTTGACTCCCGAAATGGTTCAGAAACCAAGGCGTGGCTTCCAATTGGCTACAGGAGCTTCCTGCACTCAATCGGAAGCCGCGGAAACGGCATCGGACGTTCGGCTTCAGAAAAACTTTTGCAAACTGGAACGCTTACTTCCAGGTTTGCAGCGTTCGGGAGCCAAGCCGTTTGAGTACCAAGCTACCACTGTAATAGCCACCGTTTATTGAGGAAAACCAGGAGCGTCATCACTGTCATTGAGCCTAATGATAATAACATATATTGTACAATCAGCTTCTATGGCACTTTATAAAGCAATGTAAGCAAGGGGGTCCTGCCCCAAAGAGTTTATAACCTAAGCCAGCATTGTCCAACCAGGTGCCCTTTAGCTACTTCACCCTGTGACTCCCAATGGCACTAACCAGCAGGGCCTACGGTCAGTAAGAGGGGAGTTGTAGTCCAGAAATATGGGGGGGGACCAGGTGGGGGAGCCTCCATCTAAACTGAAAATTAAGGCTGCCATCTGAAACACACTTAGATAATAAGTCCCATTGGTCACAGTGGGACTTTCTTTTGAGGAAACATGTATAAGTTTGTGCTGCAAATCTTCTCTGGATTGAGGCAGGGATATGCTCTATCGTTTTAAGAATCACTTCCAGTGAATCTATCAGGCAAGAGCTTCTGTGGGGGTAAATTGTCTGCAACTTGCATCCTCTTTCAATCCTGGATCTGAGGCTTTCGTCTCTCCTGATTAATTCAGTATTAGCCGGGGGCTTCATTGATCAGAGCAATCATTCCCCCCTTTCGGCAAGATTCTCTGCTGTACTTAGCAATGTCATATGCCCTACACATGTGCCTGTTCCCTGGGGTTGCAGAACTGAGAGGCAGCTGTGTGGCATGCAAAGATATTCTTAGTCACCATTATGCAAAAGAGTGCATATGCCAGTTTGTACTCAATAAACGGAAGATGGTGAACATCTCTGACGTGGACCTGACACCCACCCACTTTCTCTCCCAGTCAACAGCTGGTGACTGGAACTGGAAAGGCCAACTTCAAAGAATCTATCTGGTTTTCCAGGTTAGCAACCAGAGCCCTCTATTGTTCCTTTTGAGAAGGTCACACAAAGCAGTTTAAAAAAATTAAATACCCGGGTAACCTAATCCCTGAAAAGGCCGAAACTCCCCTTCCTCTGGAAGCCCTCCAGAATGGAACGTTCCATTAAAAAACAACCCCCCTCTCTGAGCCCAAGTGCACCTCTGTAGTGCAGAGTGACAGGCACATTAAAGGCATCTCTTTCGGCTTCTTAAAGCCAGATGCCTCCTCCTTTCTGAGCAGGGCAAAGAGTCGGCTCAGCATGGAGTTTCTCCCCTGTTTCCTAAGGATGTCAGTCAAATGCAGATGCTTGGAAGTTCAAGCGTGGCCAAAAGGAAGCAGATTTCAAAACACACCTCTCTCTCTCTCTCTCTCTCTCTCTCTCTCTCTCTCTCTCTCTCTCTCTCTCTCCAACCCCCGCCACCCTTTCCCCTTCTCTCAGTCTTTTGTCTGTTGCTTTCCCCCTCCTGCCATCAAAGAAGGAAACGACAAAAAAGAGAGAAGATTCTAGAGCCATCAAGTCATAATCTATCACTCCTCTAATATTAATCAACGCAAGGCTCACTCAGGCCAGCTCCCCCTTCTTCCCCAGGGAATAGCTAACTTTGGAGGGGTATTACAGGTTCCAGAAGGGGTTGTGGAAGAATTCCTTCTTTCGCAGTAGGAGCTTTGGATGAAGGTTGGGACCACTGCCAGGTTTTCAGAGACACTCAGAAGATAAATGGACCTCACCCCCTGCTGCACTGTGTGGAGAGGAACTGGAGCCCTCCCTTACTGCAAACCCAAAAGCTTAAAAATTGCCCATGTAGATATAAACACCCGTGCTCTTGTTTTCTGTTTGCTGTGTTAATTATGTGATCCAGGATCCTAATCTCCATCCCATATTTTACACCATAAAAGGGTCAAAACAGCCTGAAGGAATCTTAAAGCAGCTCTCTATTAGCCATAAAACTGACATAGGCTGTGGCCAGTAGCAGTGGGCAGCAAGGTGGAAATTGATTGCTCCCTGGGGCCCCCAAGTCCTTCCCCAGTAAATAACTACAAACGGACACATAATTTTAGTTTAGGGCAAAATTTAGGCTACAACTTTATTGATTACAAAACAAATTGAGCGGTATTGGACTAGGCATTGGTCAGGGACTATAACTGACTCCTGCCTCTCTGGCTGAAAGGGTAAACACCAAACGAGGGAGCAACATTGGTGAAAATCGATTGAAGCTCACCCTGGGGTTCCTGTGGTCCTGGCATGGCCCTAGCCCCTCTAGCGGACTTCAGACGAAATCCAGGACACCCAGATTCCTTTACTGGAATACCCTATTTCTGCAGGGGCAGGTGATGGCCACACCTCCCTTCCCGCACATGTCTATAAACCAATGCCTAACCCCCAAACCTTACAAAGTTGTGACAATTGCTAAGGGGGTAGGCGAAAACCAAGTGGCTAAAGCCAATCTGCCAAATGGAAAAATTCCTAGCCAGCCCCTGCTCCAAAGCAGGCGACCCAATCCAAAGCAAGGCCAAAGCAGCAGCACCTAAAATAGAGAGGGAGGGCAGGTGTTTGGCAGCGTGAAGCAAGTGCCCCACCCCCATCGTGCTGCTGCATTTATAGGTCCCCGGGATCACGCCACTTGTCCCAGTTGACCCAAACAGCCAAGCGTGATCCCGGGGCCCAACAGACAAAGCTTGGGCCACGCCTAGCAACAACACACCCCGTGGGGGTGGCTTAAGGGTCCTGAGTGCAACCAGGACCCTTGATTTAGGAGGATCCCATGAAGTGGACTCCATTCACACTGTATATTCATATTGATTTGATACCACTTTAAACAGTCTGGTTAAAGAATTATGGGAGCTGTAGTTGGTTAAGGGTGCTGAGAATTGTTAGGAGAGTCCTATTCTTCCCACAGGAGCTACAGTTCCCAGAAAGGTTTAACAATCAATCCTTCTTCTCAGGGAGTTTGAGCCCAAGAATATCGGGAAGGTGCGGTGTTGGCCTGAAGAGACAGCATGTTCTGATCCGCATCCCTCTTTCCCAGTAGCTTTGCTATCACATTGCTAGTAAGCACATATACAGGCTTCCCAAAGCAGGACTTCCTATAGCCCTATCGGTGACTGACCAAATTAATTTCAGGTCAGCCAGAAGACAATGAGTTTCTATGCAGGTGTGCACAACAAAATCAGGAAAACCATCCTTTATCTCTCTAAATGTCATGGTATCTTCAGCTTGCCATTGAGAGGATCAGACAAAATGCCATGATAACCACACTTGGCTGGGTGAACCTCTAGTCTGACTCTTTAGGCAAAACTTACATTGTCATTGTTGTGTGTGGCTTTCTGTCTAGGCGTTCTGTCAGAGAAGGAAGGCAAATTTTGAATATTCATTCTCAACCATTGATCCCCCTACACACACACAAAATAAACCCCAATAATTCTGAAGGTTGAGAGGTCTTTCAGAAAAGCATGGGTGGTGGTCAGGGGGCTGCAAGTGGAGGGCAAATTTGCTGAACTAACTTCCCTCTCCCTTTCACTGATGGGAACTTCCACCCGATCAAAGAGGCTTCCACCCACGGAGAGACTTCATTGGATACAGGCTATCGTATATGTCAGGAATGACAACAGTACATGTATTTGCTTTAGAATATTTGGAAAAGCTTCTATCACTTATATTGAAGGGACAACTTCAAAAACTCACCTGATTTTTCATGCATGCTTTGATTCCATGACTAGGGTTTGAGATTTTCTTTTCATCCTGAAGCTTTTTCATTGTTATGTGTGATTGCAGTATAGCATCTATTATAGCTTTTTTCCTTTTCATTTTGTTCTTCTCTCAAATGTAAATCATAGCTATGAGACCAGCAGCTTTCAATGCCTCCTCTCCCCAAACTTTTCCATCATTAGAGCAACTTGCACCCAATAACTTGATTCTGAGTTGCTTATCTCCTCCCTACTCCCATCCATTTTCCTTTAGGTCGTGCCTTTTTAGACTGCAAGCCTGAGAGCAGGGATGGTCTTTTGTGATTTTTGAGTCTTTTTTGTCTAAGGAGCAGATGGAAAATTCTTTACATAATGAACAAACAAAATATTTTCCCATTAGGTATTTACAATTTTTTCTACCATATAAAGTGTAATTATCCTAAAGAAGGGGCTGTAGGCCATGAGGCGAGGACCATTGTTGTGTCATTTCATTGTGACCTGCACAAAGACTATGTAATCTCTGCAAAATTTTTGGTACACAATAAGCTTCCAGACTTCGGGTTGAAATTTATCTTCAAGATTCCCTGCAGGTTTTTGTTTTGTTTTGTTTTTGCTAGGACATGTTTAAAAGAACAGCTCTAAATTTGAACTTGGCACCCAGTCAGTGCAAGAGTTTGAGGCTATATCTTTGATACTTTTTGCCCTATATGGGACCCAGAGAATTCAAAGTGACTCAAAGAGAGCCACGGGGCATTGAAATAATTTGTGAAAGCACCACAGAAAAGACAAAGAATAGACAGAACAAAATGTGTGTAACATGCGTGGAATGAACCTCATTCGTCAGATCTTGAGTAAGGAACGAAACAACTCCCTGGGCCCCATGTTTTGGACTTCCTGCTACATATCTACCTGAGACATGATCTGAAAGTCAGGAGGATGCTACCTTGTTCAAGTCATAGGGAGGTCAATGTTTGGATGCCTGGTATGCATGCTGCTTTGAGTTCCATGGTAGAATAAAAGTGGAATATACCGGTAAATGCAAGAAAATACAATAGGTTTTCCCCATTTAGCCTGGTTTCAGAAGCAATACAGCAATTAGATAATATACAATCAGGTTTTAATTTCTAGGGCAGAACATCACCTACCATGTGCCCCCCAGTGTCAACACTCAGTTTTTAATATGCCTTCAACAAAAACATTCTTTAAAAAGACAGTATAGGAAGGTTCAATAGCTTACTCTTTCAAAGCTCTGGGAATAGTGAAGAAAAGCTGTTGCCAGCATTTCCAATCTACTCCTTTTTATAGAGGAACAGCTGGCCTGACAATCTCTTCCCAGTTCTGTGGTTAGCTGGCTACAGGCATGCAGTCATTACTTTATATTAATGGGAGATGCAAACATTGTTTTGCTGGTTACAATTATCCTCTGAATGATACAATCTTAAAAATTATAGCTTTTGAGAATCTCCCTTTTCTGTAGTTCTTCCCAGGAGCCCTGGCCTGGGTCAGTTCCCAGTAACTTGATTTTCCAGGATGCTTTGGGGAGGGTGGGGAAGTTGGCTTACATAATTATTTGTTTGTTTTTGATTTCTACTTTTTGAATACTCTGTCACTTTGAGATTCTGCAGCATACTTGCTGGCGACCATCTTTGGTACAGGGAGCAGCAGCAAGGGGTTCAAGTCCAAAAGTTCCCTCTTAGGAGCAAGCTGCAGGAAGAGAACTGGTGCCATCACATTGCAGTGGGTCTCCCAACCGTCCTGTGGCAGCATTCTAGACAAGAGAGTAAACAGTTCACATCAATAATTTGCTCATGAAACTGCAGTAATGAAAATAACAAGGCAGCCAAACACAAACACCTGCTGGTTCCAGGACTGGACTGAACCACCCTGTTCCGAAAGCATTATCCCTCTGCTGATTTTCTTGGTGAGGGAAAGGAATCTGGAAAGCCAGTGTGGTATAGTGGTTACAGCGTCAGACTATGACTTAGCCATGAGGCTCACTTGGGCCACTCACTGCCTCTCAGCCTAATCGACCTCATCGTGTTTTTGTGGGGATTAAATGAGGAAGGGGAAAGCCATGGGTGCCACCTTGAGCCCTTTGGAGAAACAGGTGGGATATAAACGCAATAAATTAAATGAAATGAAATAATCTGAAGTTTCCAAATAAGGTTGCTGTTTATCTTACAGGGCCTATCCTGGAAATATAGCCAGCAGGAAAATGTGGAGAGAGCCTTGTACCGCTTTCTACTGGCTATGCTTCATGAAATGTGATCGGTCCCAAGGCATTCCCAGAAGTGTAGTCCCTG
Organism: Podarcis vaucheri; assembly: GCF_965113315.1. NCBI lineage: Eukaryota > Metazoa > Chordata > Lepidosauria > Squamata > Lacertidae > Podarcis > Podarcis vaucheri. Next base: position 54,586,986 of record NC_138759.1, on the reverse strand, counting down.
GAATGCTGTGGAGGGAACCTACCTTCCTTCCTTCCTTCCTTCCTTCCTTCCTTCCTTCCTTCCTTCCTTCCTTCCTTCCTTCCTGTATTTCATAAAATTTATCTGCAGAAAAAATTCAGAGGTTTACAAACCTTATGAGTGGTACAAACCCCTTTTTCTGAATTTTGTTAGAAAACCACGAACCAGTTCTGTTCACTGTTGTTGGTTCCCCTATCTGCTTCTTCTTCTTTGGGGCCCGTCATGCATCCCTTATGGTGATTGCTTCTTTCTAGTTTAGTCACCGCTAATAAGCTAATGTCATAAAGCTACTTAGCTAATAAAGAGTTGGTAACGCTCGATGACATCACCAAAGCCTATTGAGAGAGAAGGCTGCAAAGAGCAATGCAAATGTAGTTAGGAATAGCTGGAATATTCTTGAAAGAGGAAAGGGCTTTTCGGCATTGCCAAAAATGTTCCTGAAATACAATGTGTAAATTTGGCTCAGCCCTACTTTCAACTATTCACCTTTGTTTCAGCACACATTTAAGTTCCTCTTGTGGTTTTCCACTCTAGTTTTACCCACCCCTTTTCTTCACTCTGCTCTGGGAACAATTCAAACAAGCGGGTGGGAGAGGGGAAATAGGGCATGAGAGAGGAGGCCACCCACATTAGCTTCTCTGGGCAGGATCCTTGGCAGGATTCCTCCTTTATCAGGGGGAAACGCGCACAGTTGGTTCCATTAATTGGTACCAAACATTCTATTTGAATTTTGAATGAATCTCAAGATGTAATCAATGAAGATGTACATATATACACAAGAACTGCATGAGTTTGGAAGTTCTGTTGTGTCTTTACATAGTTATTGTGGGAAGCAAAGCACCTCCATGGCTGGAGATAAAATGATGAGGAAAGCTTCATTTTTTGTGCACCAGGCAGCTGTTAAGAGGAGAAGCAGTTCAAAAGAGGGAAATGCCAAATACATCCCCTCAGTTTCACAGTCATTCTTGCACCCAATCTAGTGCAGTGCAGTGCAGTGCAGATAGGACAAGTGACAGGAACTCATCCACTTCTCCAGTGGTGATGAGTAGGATGGAGAACTGGGGCCCTCAGATAAGGAGGCAGGGATGGGAGAGAAATTTGATTTTGTTTCCGTAATAATAATAAGAATACATAATTTGCACTTCTTGACACAAAACAACAGAAAAAACTGAAACACAGCTGTCCTTCAAACTTTGCTCTTCTCTAAATGTTGCAATGCAGTTCTGCAACTAAATGATGTGTATGAAAATGTGCACAAAATTAGTGCATAAAAATTCATATATACGTGAAAATAACATTCTAAAAAGCATTATATTGTGGGAAATTACTTGCAAAAATGCCTGCTAATCAAAACTATACAAAAATGTTTTTATTAGGAGACATTCACTCTAAAACACTCACATTTTCATAAGGATTATATATATATATTTAAAAAAACTTGCAAATTGTTGCAGATACTTGGAGAACTGAATTCAAGTTGGGAAAAATGAGAAATGCAACTTCACAGATCTGGTCCATTCCTATAAGTGAGACAGATGTATGGACTGCAACTTTCCCCCCTTTTTACTTCCATTTCTCCCTGTCTGTCAAACTTCAAATCTTTAGCTAACGGCTTCATAACTATGAAACACAACCAACCCCTGAAATCATTAACAGGCAATTTTCACATTTAATGTACATCTTCATTCCAAATTCTTCCTTCACATGCTGCATGGTTGCAGACAGGAAATTCAGACAACATTACAAAGAAGCATATTCCCACTCCAGATGAACACACATGCAAAAAGCAACACAAACCCATAAACTTTATGACATCAAGAATTCAAACTCATCAAAGCGTTAACCATCCTGACAAAACAGCAGAACGGCTCCCTCCTCCACCAGATGCATATGAATCCTCTAAAAATGGAGACATGTTTGCAAGCTGCTATTACAAGAAGTGCGCAGAATTCCATAATGATCTCCACTGTAGGAACCCATAAGATCAGTTCAGGCAGGACACATCTTAACTGGCACCTCTTTCCTTTGGCGTCTTTTCTGTTGAGTTTGGTTTAGTGCTACACTCTTACGTTGATTGTGGTGGAAGCTGCTACTAGTAAGAAGTTCTTCCTCTCTAGATCAAACCAGAAGCTATTATATATCCAATTATAGGATTTTTCTGCCTGTTGCGAATACATAGAATCATAGAATCATAGAATCATAGAGTTGGAAGAGACCACAAGGGCCATCGAGTCCAACCCCCTGCCAAGCAGGAAACACCATCAGAGCACTCCTGACATATGGTTGTCAAGCCTCTGCTTAAAGACCTCCAAAGTAGGAGACTCCACCACACTCCTTGGCAGCAAATTCCACTGTCGAACAGCTCTTACTGTCAGGAAGTTCTTCCGAATGTTTAGGTGGAATCTTCTTTCTTGTAGTTTGGATCCATTGCTCCGTGTCCGCTTCTCTGGAGCAGTAGAAAACAACCTTTCTCCCTCCTCTATGTGACATCCTTTTATATATTTGAACATGGCTATCATATCACCCCTTAACCTCCTCTTCTCCAGGCTAAACATGCCCAGCTCCCTTAGCCGTTCCTCATAAGGCATCGTTTCCAGGCCTTTGACCACTTTGGTTGCCCTCCTCTGGACACGTTCCAGTTTGTCAGTGTCCTTCTTGAATTGTGGTGCCCAGAACTGGACACAGTACTCCAGGTGTGGTCTGACCAGAGCAGAATACAGTGGCACTATTACTTCCCTTGATCTAGATGCTATACTCCTATTGATGCAGCCCAGAATTGCATTGGCTTTTTTAGCTGCCGCGTCACACTGTTGGCTCATGTCAAGTTTGTGGTCAACCAAGACTCCTAGATCCTTTTCACATGTACTGCTCTCAAGCCAGGTGTCACCCATCTTGTATTTGTGCCTCTCATTTTTTTTGCCCAAGTGCAATACTTTACATTTCTCCCTGTTAAAATTCATCTTGTTTGTTTTGGCCCAGTTCTCTAATCTGTCAAGGTCGTTTTGAAGTGTGATCCTGTCCTCTGGGGTGTTAGCCACCCCTCCCAGTTTGGTGTCATCTGCAAATTTGATCAGGATGCCCTTGAGTCCATCATCCAAGTCGTTGATAAAGATGTTGAATAAGACCGGGCCCAAGATAGAACCCTGTGGCACCCCACTAGTCACTCTTCTCCAGGATGAAGAGGAACCATTGATGAGCACCCTTTGGGTTCGGGCAGTCAGCCAGTTACAAATCCACTGAGTGGTAGCATAGTCAAGACCACATTTTACCAGCTTCTTTACAAGAATATCATGGGGCACCTTGTCAAATGCCTTGCTGAAATCAAGGTAGGCTACATCCACTGCGTTCCCTTCATCTACCAGGCTTGTAATTCTGTCAAAAAACGAGATCAGGTTAGTCTGACATGACTTATTTTTCAGAAATCCATGCTGACTATTGGTGATCACAGCATTCCTTTCTAGGTGCTCACAGACTGTTTGCTTAATGATCTGCTCCAGAATCTTCCCTGCTATTGATGTCAGACTGACTGGGCGGTAATTATTTGGGTCCTCTCTTTTCCCCTTTTTGAAAATAGGGACAACATTTGCCCTCCTCCAGTCTGCCGGGACTTCGCCTGTTCTCCAGGAATTCTCAAAGATGACTGCCAGTGGTTCTGAGATCACATCTGCCAGTTCTTTTAATACTCTTGGATGCAGTTCATCTGGCCCTGGAGACTTGAATACATCTAAACTAGCCAAATATTCTTGTACTATCTCCTTAGTTATTCTGGGCTGTGTTTCCTTTGCTGAATCATTTGCTCCAAATTCTTCAGGTCGGGCATTGTTTTCTTTATCGGAGAAGACTGAGGCAAAGAAGGCATTGAGGAGTTCAGCCCTTTCTGTGTCCCCTGTTTGCATTTCACCATCTTCTCCTCTGAGTGACCCCACTGTTTCTTTGTTCTTCCTTTTGCTACGAACATACCCATAAAAGCCTTTTTTGTTGCTTTTAACCTCTCTAGCAAGCCTGAGTTCATTCTGTGCTTTAGCTTTTCTGACTTTGTGTCTACACGTGCTGGCTATTTGTTTGAATTCCTCTTTGGTGGTTTCCCCCCTTTTCCATTTTTTGTACACATCCTTTTTTAATCTTAATTCAGTTAAAAGTTCTTTAGATAGCCACCCTGGCTTCTTTAGGCACCTTCCATGTTTCCGTCTCATTGGTATTGCCTGTCGTTGTGCTTTTACTATCTCCCTCTTAACAAACTCCCAGCCATCATGAACTCCCTTTCCTTTTAGTATTGCTGTCCATGGGATCTCACCCAGCACTTCCCTAAGTTTTATGAAGTCGGCTTTCTTAAAGTCAAGAAATTGAGTCCTAGTATGCTTGGCTGCTCCTTTCCGCTGTATAGTAAACTTCAGAAGAGCATGATCACTCGCGCCTAATGATCCTTCCACATCTACCCCACTAACCAGGTCATCAACATTGGTTAGGACCAGATCTAAAATGGCTGTTCCTCTTGTTGCTTCTCCCACTTTCTGGACAATGAAGTTGTCTGCAAGGCCAGTGAGGAATCTGTTTGACCTTATGCTCTTGGCTGAGTTTGACGTCCAACAAATATCCGGGTAATTGAAGTCCCCCATTACTACTATCTCCCTTCCTTTTGCATGCTTGGCCATCTGTTCCAGGAAGGCATCATCTATGTCCTCCGTTTGGCTTGGGGATCTATAGTAAACTCCCACAATGAGGTCTCTGTTATTCTTCTCTCCCTTAATTTTGACCCAAATGCTCTCACTTTGGCTTTGAGGTTCTAAATCTTGGATCTCTTCACAGGTATACACATCCCTGACATATAACGCCACTCCTCCTCCTTTCTTGTCTGGTCTGTTTCTCTGAAATAGATTGTATCCCCCCATTATTACATTCCAATCGTGGGACTTATCCCACCAGGTTTCAGTGATGCCTATTATGTCATATTTAGTTTGCTGTACCAAGAGCTCAAGCTCATCTTGTTTATTTCCCATGCTTTGTGCATTAGTGTAGAGACATTGAAGTCCATTAATCATTCCCCCGTGTCTCTTATTTAAGGATTTTTTCCTCCCACCACTAGGTCCGCGTGCTGTTTGCTCCATTTGGTCTATGACATTTGGATGATCATCTTCATTAATTGATAGACTCCTACCTTCAGGAGCACTGTCTCCCTCCCCCACATTAGTCAGTTTAAAGCCCTCCTGATGAGGTTTCTGAGATTTTTGGCAAAAACATTTCTCCCAACCGTTGTGAGGTGCAGCCCATCACTTGCCAGAAGTCCATCTTCAAGAAACTGCAGTCCGTGATCTAAGAATCCAAACCGTTCCTGTTTACACCATTTGCGAAGCCAGCTGTTCACTTCCACTATTTTCCCCTCTCTCCCTGGGCCACGTCGTTCAACTGGGAGGACAGACGAGATGACAATTTGTGCATTTAGTTGCTTCAATTTCCTGCCGAGAGCATCGTAGTCTCTTTTGATCTTCTGGAGGCTATTGCTTGCAGTGTCATTGGTTCCCACATGAACCAAGAGGAAGGGGTATTCGTCAGTGGGTTTTATGATTCCTTGCAGTCGTTCAGTTACATCTTGGATCTTAGCCCCGGGGAGACAGCACACTTCCCGAGACATCTTGTCAGGCCCACAGATCACTGCTTCTGTTCCCCTCAGTAGGGAATCCCCTATCACCACTACACGCCTCCTCTTGGGTTTGGTCGGGGTTCTTCCGTGAGCTGTCCGTTCCAAGGTCACCTGCACATTCCCTGAGGACTGACTTTGCTGCTCGTCTTCATATACCTGATCGACTGTAATGAGGGAGAGATCCTCAAATGGAGTCTGCTCTTCGTCTTCCATGCTAGGGGAGAGGACCTCAAAGCGATTGTGTATTTCTAAACAATCAGAGTGAACCCTGGGCCTCCTACTTCTTTGAGTCACGTTTCTCCATATATCTGGCTCCTGTGTTGGTGAACTAGACTCCTTCTCAGGGGAGTCCCCTGTCTCCTCCTTGGTGGGGACGGTGTGCTCTGTTGCTTCCAAGAAGAGCTCCAGCTCTCTAATTCTTTGGAGCGTAGCTAGACGTTCCTACATCATATAAATGTTGACGTTCCTCAGGCTGGCTTGGTCTGAAAAGTTCTAATTTGCCTCCAGACTGACTTGAACATCCCAGGTAAACATTTTAGTTCAGGTTTCCCTCATGTCCTGGGAATTACAGTGGTACCTCGCAAGACGAACGCCTCGCAAGACGGAAAACCCGCTAGACGAAAGGGTTTTCCGTTTTGGAGGCGCTTCGCAAGACGAATTTCCCTATGGGCTTGCTTCGCAAGACGAAAGCCCATAGGGAAATCTCCGGGACAGCGGGGAAGCGCAGCGCGTCTTCCCCACTGTCCTCGGACCTCCTCCGAAGCCGGGCGGTGGGGTGGGAACGCCTCCTCCCGCCGCCGCCGGGCTTCGGAACGCTGCTCCGAAGCCGGGTGGCGGGGCGGGAACACCTTCTGAAGGCGGGCGGGGGGGCGAAAGTCTTTGTCCCCCCTGCCTGCCTTCCCAGGGGCTTTTAAATCGTCCCGGACAGCGGAGAAGTCCTCCGCTGTCCCGGGGCGATTTTAAAATGCCCGCCAGAATTTTAAGATCGCCCGGACAGCGGAGAAGTCCTCCGCTGTCCCGGGGTTTTTTAAAATGCTGGGGGTGGGAAGAAAAGCCCTTGTCCCCCCCCAGTCTTCAGAAGAGGTCCGGGGACAGACTGTCCCCGGACCTGGCCTGAAGGCGGTTTCCCTAGGAACGCATTAATTGATTTTCAATGCATTCCTATGGGAAACCGTGCATCACAAGACGAAAAACTCGCAAGACGAAGAGACTTGCGGAACGAATTAATTTCGTCTTGCGAGGCACCACTGTAACTGCTTCTGCACCACAATTCTTTCAGTTCCTGATCCATTTCCCAGATCCTGCTTGATCCTGTTATCTCTGTATCAATATATCCCTCCTGAAATTGAACTTCTTTATAAACTTATAAGCATTCTGAGCATGGCAAATTCTTATTCCTTCAGATCAGTCCTAAAAGCCAAGACTCAGACTGCCAGATCCCATCCTCAGAACTATATCTGGGAACACTCATGATTGCTTTGAAACAAATCCAAAGATTTTGAGGGGGGTGGGGAATGGAAAGCTGGCTTTAGGAGAACATTCTATGATTTTCAACATTGAGGTGAAGAATAAGATTAGGACAAGGTTATTGAAGAGCATTTGACTTAGTCAACTGCAAAAAATGGCACTCCCAGGTCTGACAGGACATAAGTATATTTTTGTCTAGAAGCCAAGAAAATTTAGGGCTGGATTCAACTTTTATGCTGGCGGAAGCCAGTTCAACAAGCAGAATGGGGCCTCCCCTCCAATGCCCCTCCCCCAATTGTCTCTGTGGGGTCAGAAGAACCCCTAGAATAGTGTGAAGGGTGAGGATACAGACAAAATTACCTGTCCCCCCCCCTCCAGGGAGCTTGGAGTAGCAATGCAGAGCACTGAATTTCTCTCATACACAAATAAGGACACAAATAGCAACAAAGTCAACTCAAGCGCCAAAAATTAATTCTCAGAAATATTCATGCTCTGAAGCTAGTATGTATAAATAAGAACTTTGGCTATAACATTTCATCCAGGTCAAAGTCTCAATTTCTTATTCTAGAGTAGATCAAACAATGTCTTTCCTGCCAAATAATCACATTTCCTCTATTACCGTTATTTATGAGATTTCTGATCTGCACGTAAGGATTATAAATAATGGAACAGGACTTAGTAATTGGTCTCACCAATTATTCTGTGTTAGCAAAGTCGCTCAAATAACAAAGGAGAAAAGAAATCCTGATAAAACTATATTTCAGAAAAGCTGAACAAAAATAGTATATAATTTGGAAAGGAACAGAGAGGTGTTGTCTTTCTTAGTTCAAGCTTTGCATTTATCAGGGAGACATTCAACCAAACATACAGGGGTGGCGAGATATTCCACAGAACTGCACAGCCAATTAGGGCATGTGCCACTTCAGCAAAGATCGCCTTACTCTCCCTGGTTGCTACTCCAACCTTGGCTAGTTGACATAACCCTAGTGAATTAACCCTTTAATTGTGCACAGGGTGATCTTCTGCTCTTGTGGGCGGGCTGTCCAGTTAATAGCATAGAGCACCAGAAAGCAATGCAACAAAAAGAGGGAGCAAGAAGTCCATGCCAGTCAGGTGTTGAATGAGCAGATTCAAGAAGCATTCTGCGAGAGCATCCATTACCTCTCTGGTGGAGGCTGAGGGACTTTAAACAGAGAATTTGAAGCATTTACCCAGATTATAATCTGAATTCCTTAGGAAAAGCCATGACAGTTTTATAAAACCAATAATTGTATAATATGGGTATTGGGATAGCCACGTGTTTCAATATGTGTATTTTGGGGTTCACGTGAGCCACAGATGGGTAACCAGAGTTATAATGTTAAATCTTAGAAAATATAGGGTTAAAGAATATTCAATAGCACCCCCCCCCCCGAGTCCTAAATCAAATAATCAGAGTCAGGGTTTAGAAAACTGCAGTTATTTTATTTCAGTTGATTTATACTTCATATTTCCTCGCAAAGGGAATCCAGGCCAGCTAACAAATCTGTAATTTTAATGATACAAAATAACAAGAAACCTTTAAATCCACTTTAAAACACCAATAAAAACACACATAACAACCATAATAAAACAGAACAAGCTAGACTCTGCTCATTTGCTTTGGGCTTGCCAACCTGATACCTTTGTAGACAGAAGAGTGAGACCCAAAGGGCAATGGACCATCCTTATTTTTTTGTGGCTGCAGTTAATGCTGTTATTTGGCAGTGACAAGGCAAATCAGAATGGCAGTGCCCTTTTGCCACAGAGAAGACGCATCCCTGTGCTTCAAAATGCCTCCGTGTTAAGGGCCCTGGAGTTAATGTTTACCTGATGCTGCATACACTGCAGCAAGAGCAGCAGCACATATGACACCCACATTGATGGCAGCCGAATCTCCAGCCGTCAATTTACCACACACATCATAAGTCAGGGAGACCTCCAGTGCGCTGCCCTCGGAGTGCTGGCTCCAAGCCGCATCTCTACTCGGTTTGCACCATAATCTGCATATTTAACAGTTCACTACAGAGCATAGCCAAGCCATAAATCCCTTGCTGGGAGCGGCACTAGGTTCATTTGGCATGCTGCACAGACAGCTTGAAGCACTTCTGCTGCCCCGGGCAGTTGGGAACTGCCCCTCCTTCCCATTTCCCAGTCACGTAGTTGCACATGAAGGAAGCACACAGGCGACACTCCCTGTCCCTACTGTTTTGCTGTCACTTCTTCAGCAATTACTGCAGACCCATCCTATCTGGGCCAACGCCATCGACCACACAGCATGGCCGCCGCTTTGTTTTTGTTCCTTTTTTGTGTGCCTTCAGGCGCTGACCACGTCAGACTCTGGAACTCTTCACAACAGATCTTTTTTAAACAGCAAGCACTCCCAACATCATCAGTCTGCCTTGGACCAAGACTTAGTTTCCCAGTTGCCAGAATAGTACAAGGTTTGCCATCTAATATGTGGGTTCTGTATCAGTGCCTTTTAGCTGCCTGTGCTTCATGGTCTGTTTTTTGGTTAGAGGGCCAAGGGTTGGAAAGTACTTTTTATGGGGTAGTTTCAGCAGATGGCTAACAGGAATTGCTTCATCTTCCACTTTGCTCATCCCAGCTTCTCTTTGGCTCCAAGTTCCCATCAGCGCCAGTAAAAGGAAGGAGGAACAGAATACGAAAACCAGCTCAACAGCCCCAGTAGAAAACTCCTTTGCTGTGCCACAAACCCACTCAATGTCTAGCTCTGCCTTCCATGACGCAACCCTGCTCATTCCCTACTGGACTTTAGCTTTCCTCCTCACCCATTTATATGGCTACAGTATAGCCCTTGAGAGAAGGAAGGAAGGAAGGAAGGAAGGAAGGAAGGAAGGAAGGAAGGAAGGAACAGAACAGAAATCATGCGGTGGCAGCAGCTAAAGTGGTACCTCAGGTTAAGAACAGTTTCAGGTTAAGAACGGACCTCCAGAACGAATTAAGTTCTTAACCCGAAGTACCACTGTATTTAATTTCCTTCTGAGTGTGCATTTGTGTGGAAATCTGATCCAATGTTTGTCAGCCATGAAGAACTAGATGGGGCAGAGAGGCTGAAACTTGGAAGACTCTGAAGAGAGAAGAGGGAGGTGGTTTGGTGAGGAGGCTGTCTGATACATGTGTGCAGACCATCATGAGTGGTTTTACTCTTCTCCTAAAATACCAGATAGTAGCTTGAAGGTGATCCTTGACCCAGCATATAGGTATTTATTATACTTTATTTGAAAATTTATAACCTGCTCTATCATAACATACACTGCAGCTCACAACATATAAAATGTGACAAAATCATAATATACCGGTAAACATCTACAAGGTGCATTAATTTGATTTAAACTGATTTTATAATGAATTGATTTTAGAATGCTGTATTATTTTACTGTTGTTAGCCGCTCTGAGCCCGGCTTCGGCTGGGGAGGTCGGGATATAAATAAAATAATAATAATAATAATAATAATAATAATAATAATAATAATAATTTATTTTTATTATTATTATTATGAACACCAGTACGTACTGAATGGTGAAAAGAAAAAATCATATTATGAAGGCCCACCTAAGCAATACAGTTTTCAGAAAGATGTCTGAAAAGTGATGTTCCTCTACTGGTAGGGAGTTCCACATTTGTAAATATTTGTGTTCTTTTATCACATAGGTTCTCCATATGCTTCTTTCTTTCTTTCTTTCTTTCTTTCTTTCTTTCTTTCTTTCTTTCTGTTAGAGTCACTGCTTCAAATTGAATATTGCAGTGATGACTTGCAGGGAAAAATCCCAACCAAACCATTTTTTTCTCTGGCAGAAAATTCAGAATTTGTCAACAAATAACATTTCACAGGAGTGGGGGAAAGCCAGCCCCATATTTTCAACAATTCTTTTGGGTTGGCGAAAGAATCCAGTTAATTGAAACAAAATTTTAAATTGACCGAAAAGAGGGAAATTGATGAATGAAGGCGTCCTCATATGAACAAGATCAGTGATTTATTGCTGAGGGCTAGAAGGGATGCTGAGCACATGTATCTTTGCTCCAGTTTAGGAAAATAACTCCTTTGTTCTCTTACGTCAACGCTAATGAAAACTATTGTTAATTGTCAGATGTTTTCAAAAAGTTTAAAAATAAAATTTCGATCTGGGTGGCCTTTCAGAAGCCTTGGCAGCAATATCTAAATTGTGGCCTCTGAATTTAAAATAAAGGCCTAGGTTGCTGAGGCAAAAGGGGAGACTCCAAAAAATGCTAACAATGGGAACATATTTTCTTTAATAACTTAAAGGACTTTTGGTAACCAAAAATTGCATACATCCCAACAAAATGAATTGAGGGTGTTCAGCTGTCAAGTTTTAAAACCCCTGTAACTCAATCATAGTTATGTTACTTGGAAGTAATTTCTCTCTGCTTTCAGCTGGGTCACCAGGATGGTGAAAGTTGTGGAAACCAATCTTTATGAGGAATAGTGGAAAGAGTTGGGAGTTGGGCATGTTTAGCTTGGAGAAGAAAATGTTAACGGGGGATATGATAGCATTCTACAAGCATCTGAATGGGTGTCATGAAGAAGACTTTTGGTCTATGTTGCAGAGCTTGAACCAAGAAGTGGGAATGGCAGGGAAGCAGATTTGGGCTAAATGTGAGCAGAAACATCAAAACAAGAAGTCCTCCTAGTGATGCACCAATAAAACTGCTAGCACATTTGCATAGCTAAGCAGGGTCCTACATGGTTTCAAATTGGATGGGGGAATCACATGTTGAGATTCCTTCAATATTCTACAATTTTATTATTCTAATAAATAGTAAACGATAATGGAACAGGCTGCCTTGGGATGGGAGGTCAGTGTGGAATCTCCTTTGCTGGAGGCATTTAAGCAGTCTACTGTAGTTACACGCACACATTCTTTATTACGGTCCAAAGACCCACAAAAAACATGTTTGGAAGCAAAATGCAGCGGAGATACATGGGAAAAGATTCCAAGGCAGTCACTATGTTTTATCCAGAGCATGTTGATTTCTATTTCTTATTACCTCTGAGAGAAATTTTGCCACAGCCAGGGTAATTAACATTTGACTTATCTTCGAGAAGATACTTGAGATAGAAGATTTCAGTTGCACCCTGTATTGGAGACCTTGCTCTCTGCAGGGAGTCAGACTAGATAACTTCCAAGGTCCTTCCTAACTTTTTTATTCTATGATTCTAAACCTCGGTGAGGTAATACTTCTCTGAACAACTGCCCACCAATCCTGTAATGTGCAATGATCCAATATGTACAGTGGCATATTTATAGTTAGAGCAGAGCAATATCAAAGGATATATGGAAGGCTGCAGATGAATTTGCAATAATAGCAACAGTGCATTTGCTAAATAAATAAATAAATGTGAAATATCCACAAGGGATGCTGATGCAAAATGGCAGATTGAATTTACATTGTAGTGTTAAATTGTGTGGATGTTCAGAAGTACAATAACATTAATCTGCACAGAGAAGATAGAAGAAGAAGAAGAAGAAGAAGAAGAAGAAGAAGAAGAAGAAGAAGAAACGTTTGATGCTGATTGCTTTATATTTATTTCTTTTATTAACTCTCACCCAGAGGAAACTAGACCTCCTGTAACTCATACATCTTTGGGGCATGGTTATTTAACTAAACATGCTGCTATGATTTTCTGCCTTATACATGTTATTTTGCTTTGTAACTAATACCCATACCAATACCCATGATTTGTTGTTTGTCTTGTTTCCTCTGTGTCTTCTTAATAAAATTTATATTATTATTTTTTAGCAACAACAATTTTATTTATACCCTGCCCATCTGACTGGGTTTCCCCATTCACTCTGAATTGCCTCTGTTAGCTTTGTCAGTTGTTAATCTCCTTCTTTATACTCTTTGGAAAAATATAACACTCTCGAGAATCTTTTGATATAGGATATTCTAAAGACAAAGAACGGATTTTTGTGTGTACTTTCATCCCATTCCCCTTGTTGGGCCTTTCCAACATTGCAGCCACAATGCCAAACACAATAATTCACACACAGTGGCCTGCCTCATTCTCGACCATGTCAAGGAATGCATCTTGCACACAATCCCGTTGTATGTGTGCAGAACATTTCCTGACATTTAAGAGAAAACAGCAGTAAGCATATACGGAGCACTGCTGCTGAACTGCGTGCTTGCTAAGCGAATGCACATGAAACTGCTTAGCACAAGTCAAACCAAATAGGACTGGGGGCTGATGAACTGCTTAAAGAAAATAAAAACCCAAGAGAAACTGATAAAGCAGATTCAGTAGAATATACCAGAATAACAGAACATCATCACTGTGAGGGTCATAAGGACTATGGTGATAAAATCCAGGGCCTTCTGAATAGCAAGAAGGACTGCAGAATCCATCTTGCAAAACCACATAGCTTGCAACACCAACTCTCATATTTTCTAGCCCTAGCTAGTCCATCAAAGTGTGTGATGATGGATGGATGGATGGATGAATTTGTACATTTGGGTTTTCCTCAGTTTCTCATTTTCCCCCAGTCCTAAGAAAACTTATTCACATTCTCACTTAAAAAAAAAAAAAAGTCCTCATGAAAATGTGCCAGCAGTCTAGTGTGCATTTCTTTTATGATACACATTTATACAGTATATGTAATTTTGCCTAATACAGTATATACATTTTTGTATGCACTTCCCCTCAAATATGCATTTTGCATGCTATTTTCACAAATGGATGCACAGACATTTTTGTGCACGTTGTTTTGTTGGGAAATGGCAGCAGTAAAATTGGAGAAGTGCAAATTTCAAAGGATAGGATTCTGCCCTCACAGTGTTTGCATATTCTTCTGAAAAGAGCAGATTTAGCAAGTGCACACTAAACCAAGCTATCCCTCATCCTTAGGCTTGCCATATTCCCAAAAGTGAAAATCCAGACAAAGTTGTTCAGCTTTTTTTTTTTGGGGGGGGGGGTCTCTCCACCCAAAACAAGTCTTTGGTCTTTAGTGGGATTCTAAAAACATTTTTTTTTTTTCTTTTAAAATCACCTTAGTTGACATTTGTCTGGGTTTCCCCGGACATTTAGCCGATTCGGTGAAAATCTGCCGGGACGCCATTTTGACAGTCTGATTCCCGGACATGTCGGGGAAAACCCAGATATATGGTAGCCCTACTCATTTTTATTTGTGAGGTGGATTCCTAAACATTGCAGAGAATAAATGTGCATTATTATGTTTTGCCTTGAAGTCATAGAGTTGGAAAGATCCTGAAAAGCGAGATGGATGGAAACAGCTCAAAGTATTCAATCCTACTGCACCAAAAGAACCTCTGGTCATTCACTGTCTAATCACAAAATTGGCTTTGCTGCCATTTTGTATGTACCTTCTACTGGCGTCTGTCACTGACAGAGCTTTGTTGAGATCTGCAGTCCTTCAAGATTTTCAAGGTCTTAGAGATGAATGGAATGGAGATGGAATGCAGTGTTCCATTCAGCTCAGTCAATGGAAAATTGCTTTGTTTTATATTGTATTATTTTTATTGTATATTGTGCTTCATATATTATAACTTCTCTTCTAGGGCTTTCTCGGTAGTGGCGCCCGCCCTGTGGAACACCCTCCCATCAAATGTCAAAGAAATAAACAACTATATGACATTTAGAAGACATCTGAAGGCAGCCCTGTTTAGGGAAGTTTTTAATGACAGGTGTTTTAATATACTATTAATCTTTTGCTGGATGCCGCCCAGAGTGGCTGGAGAAACCCAGCCAGATCGGCGGAGTAGAAATAATAATATATTATTATTATTATTATTATTATTATTATTATTATTATTAGTTGTGAACTGCCATGAGACCTATGGCTATAGGGTGGCGTACAAATTGAACAGATAATAAGGCTGGCAATGTAATGCTGAAAACACCTATTTGAGGGCTATGATGTGGACATGTCCTATTTTATTTCTGGTGAGAAATTACTATACATAACTGTGTTTTTGGCAAAATCCTTGACATTTGTGGATGTTCATTCACTCTTCAACTGTATTCCTGTGGTGTAGGGACTAATAGATGGATAACAAAAGTGGTTTCTCTGAGGCCTTATGGCAGCTAAGTGACTTATACTGCAAGGCTACAATATTCAGTGTAGCATCCAGTGGTTTGTGCACATGGCTTAGAATAATCAATTTCATTTCAAGACCTATTTGGACATTAGGGCTGCTATCTATATTAATTTATGCATTTAAATCAGGATTGATGGGCTCTTTTTATAGTTTATGTCTTCTGGAAATGGTTTTTTTAAATAATAATATAAACAAATGAATTTTCAGTTGCTTCTAGACACCCACCACGATACTGTCCAAATTTAGGATAGGAAAGGAAACAGTAACTGCGTTAGTAAGACTGAAGAATGAAAACTAGGTGTGGACCTTTCTCACATGCCCCCCTGGATGTTTATATTTTGCTTTTGCATGTGATGTACCTGGTTCTCCCCCTCTGCATTTTACTTCTGTGAGGTAAATTAGGCTGAGAGACAGTGACTGTTCCAAGGTGACCCAGTTAGCTTTGTGGTGGAGTAGAGCTTTGAACCCTGGTCTCTCAGGTTCCAATCAGACACTTTAACCATCACACCAAAGCAGCTCTTCTCAGAAGGGTTAAATATGAGTCTTCTGTGCAAGTATGTCTATAGAAATAATGGGAGGGGAAGAGCAATCCAAAACACATGAAGTACATCAGCACAACTGACTCAGGAAGGGGAGAGAGCTTTGCATGTCAAAGTTTTCCACAAGGCGTCAGCTGTTCTTTAACCAGAGTGGCGCTTTACAGGCGTCATCCTAGTTTCTTTCCCACTGTGGGAACTGAGCCTTAAAAAAAAGAAAAAAACCTGTTTTGTCTGTAACCAAGGAATTAAGGAGATGGATGAAGGCAGCCGAAAAGTGTGACAATCTCCTAAAGACTCACAGATGGAGAGCAGGCTCTGTGAGCCGAACTACTCTGAATGTTCACTTTTGAATGAGGGCTTTCTACATGATCAATACACATTTGAAAACCCCAGATTTTACTACTATTTCCCCTTCCCTATTATGTTCTGCTCCCTTCCCCAACCTCAAAATGTTTGACTTTGGGAAAGGAAATAGTGGGTGGTTAAAGGCTCCCTTAACACACCAGAGGACCCACACAGCCTCCTCCTTAGGAGCAACTGACATGCAGAACATCTCTTCCCACAGTGAATCAGGGGACTTGACTACAAGTCCCATGATCTCTGACAGGAAACAATACTCTCTGTGTTATTCCCAGCGAATGAGGGATTGCATGGTGCCTTCTCTTAGGTATCACTTGACATGCGGAACATCATTTCCTGTTGGAAATCATGGGGCTCATCCCAGGGATATGCGCTGAAGGCACATGAGTCAACATCTTGCTTAAAGCTAAGCAGGTGCCAGTGTGGTTGGAGCCTGGATGGGTGACCACCTGGAACCACACGTATGCCACCCAGATGCAAGAAATGTGAGATAGAGATATATAACTGTGTACAAACAAATGGTATGTAATTTTTGCTAAATAAAAATAAAACAAACCCTGGAAGGTTCATCCAATCCATTTCTGTAGAAGAGGAACCCTGTGGCAGCTGTCCTGTGTTGAGGGAATCTGTTGTCGGCTGTCCTCTCGACCTTTCTCAAGGTTGAGAAGTAGAAGGAATGGCAGGGAGAGTGGACTGTGAGCTCCAATTCTCTCATAATAATAGCATTCCTGGACATCCAATGGAGCTCAATGTTGGAAGATGCAGGACAGACAAAATAACATACCGTATTTTTCGCTCTATAACACGCACCCGACCATAACACGCACGTAGTTTCTAGAGGAGGAAAATCCGTAGGCATGCCACCCGTAGGCATTCCCTCCATAACACGCACAGACATTTCTCCTTACTTTTTAGGAGGAAAAAAGTGAGTGTTATGGTGCAAAAAATACGGTACTTCTTCATACAGTGCATAGCTTAACTATGGGATTCGGTCCCATGAGAGGTTGTGATGGCCCCCAACTCAAATAGCTTTAGAAGATTAGACAAATTCATGGAGGGTAAGTCTTATCCATGTGTAGTAGCCAAACATCCATTACTACCACCTTCACTGTTGGAGGCAGTATGCCTCTGAATACCAGTTGCTGGGAGCTGAATGTGCAGAGAGTGCTGTTGTACTCAGGTCCTGCTTGCAGGCTTCCTGCGGGCATCTGGTTGGCCACTATGAGAACAGGATGCTGGACCAGATAGGCTTTTGCGCTGATCCAGCAGAGCTTAGTAGTGGGGCTGTGTCTTCCTCATACTGAAGCTGCTCAATAACAGAACTTATTAGGGCCCCACCACACTTTGGGATACTCTCCAAGTACTTCCCCTCTGAATAATTGCTCTGTCCCTGGAGACCACATCTCCCATAGTTCCCAGGTCACTCAGATGAAGTACGCCTAATTACCCTGTAAGAAGGGGAAAGCCTTCTTTGTGGTTACATCCCCCTCTCCCTTGAGCATTCAGCTCCAGCCGAGCAGAATGTTTGCAGATCCAGTGTTGCATGTAATAGGCCTTTTCATGCTGTTCTCCTCCTCAAGGAGCCTCTGCTGGTGGCAAGGGAGATGGGAAGGCTGCAAATTGCCTCACCACATCTAAAGCCCCTTTCTTAGCAGCCTGGGCGAGATGAGGAGAAGTTAACAGCAGTTTATAATTGCTGGCATATTTGGAGTGTGTAAACACCAAGGAGGGGAGAGAGGATTGTTTAGGGTGGTCCAAGTGAGCAGAACTAGGGCAAAGGGAAGGGAAACCGAGAAGACAAACAACGCAGGCTGCATAAAGTGGACAGATTCTGCGAAGGGAGGTTGGCCATTTCAGACAATCCTTCATCACTTCTACAGCACCCAGGCACATCCACCTTAGGCCTTTTGCAAGGAGGCTTGTGAAGATGAAGCCACCAAACAGGATACCTGGCAGCATCTATGCCAGCCTTCACCAGTCTGGTGCCGTCATGGTTTTCCAGACTACAACTCCCATCAGTCCCAGCCAGTATGGCTGTTATATACTGAGCTGAATCCTAGAACAATAGGATCCAGAATGCAGCAGTCTGACTGGTCCACAGGAGCCACCCAATCCAGCTCCACGTGGAAGTGAATTAGCGACCTGACTGGCCTACAGGAGCAGCCAGAATTAGCAAATCACGCGGGGCCCATTGTGTAAATAATGTATATATAGCTAGACGTTTTGGGGAAAGTTTCATTCATTGCTATTATGAGTTGAATAAAGAGCATGAAATTCACACTCGACTCAGAGTATATTTCAATGGCCATGCTGGAAAGGGTTTCTGGGAATTTTGGTCTAGCACAACTAGAGGACACCAGGTTGGCGAAGACTATAAAAGAGCCCTGCTGGATCAGGCCAAAGGCCCATCTAGTCCTGTGTCTAGTCCAATCCCATGCCTATGGGACAGGGGTGGCACGTCTCCCTTTCGCTGCTGGAGGCTTAATGGGGTTTACCACCCTGCCACCGCCAATGCCACTAGCATTGGAACCAATTTCAGGAGAGAATGTGCTGAAATTGTGCGAGATCGCACATGATCTGCAAGATCTCGTTGGTACTGGCACCACTTCTCTGCCAGTGGGGCAGGGGGGTGCCCGCTTGTGTGCTGCTTTGGGGGCTTTTGTCACCTGAGGGAACAGCCTCACTCCACCTAATGGCTGCACCAGCTCTGCTATGGAAAGCTCACAAGCAAGACATGAATGCCACAGCACTCTACCTACTTGTGATTCGCAGCAACAGACATCCTGCCTCCAACATAACCATCATGGACAAAATTAGCTTCTAAAGAGGTTGACTGCGTCACCACCAAGCCTCTCGGGCTTGCCAACTGGAAGGTCGGTAGTTCGAATCCACGTGACTGAGTGAGCTCCTGTTGCTTTGTCCCAGCTCCAGCCAACCTAGCAGTTCCAAAGCATACCAATGCGAGTGGATAAATAGGTACCATGGTGGCGGGAAGGTAAATGGTGTTACCGTGCACTCTGGCACCTGCCATTGTGTTCTGTGCATTTAGTCATGACCCAGAAAAGCTGTCTGCGGACAAACACCGGCTCCCTTGGCCTGAAAGCGGAGATGAGTGCCACACTCCATAGTCAAGTTTGACTGGACATAACCATCCAGGGGTCCTTTACCTATACCTTTAACCTTGTAAATCCCATGGTGTAATAATATGAAAGAACCACTAGATACGGCCTGAGTGGGTTGTGCTCCATGGAAAATCCCAATAACTCATTCAAAGGCAACACCCACTGACCTGCGGAAAGAGTTCACTCACTCAGGAAAACGTAAATTAGAATTTGATACTGTAAGTAATCACATCGTCTATAAGCATAGTCTCAGCGGTTCCAGACCACAGTGCAACTCAGAGTTAAGTGTGCTTAAGACAATTGATTTCAAAGGACTAATGCGCTGAGTTGAACTGTGGGATTAGACCCTAGTTTGTCTCATGATTGTATAACACTGAGAGGCCTCGCAGAGCATGTGCAAAGCATTTCTATTATCACTGAGTAAGCACAGTTCACATTTTGTGGAATTAGTAGCTTGGTCTTCCAAGTCAGAGATAGCTTCCAGCTTGAGCCCCAGCAGTTCTCTTTTTAGAAAAGAAATCTGCATTGTAAATTACAGCGGTACCTTGGGTTAAGTACTTAATTCGTCCGTTCTTAACCTGAAACTGTTCTTAACCTGAAGCAATTTTAGCTAATGGGGCCTCCTGCTGCCACCGCGCTGCTGGAGCATGATTTCTGTTCTTATTCTGAAGCAAGGTTCTTAACCCGAGGTACTATTTCTGGGTTAGCGGAGTTTG
Organism: Podarcis vaucheri; assembly: GCF_965113315.1. NCBI lineage: Eukaryota > Metazoa > Chordata > Lepidosauria > Squamata > Lacertidae > Podarcis > Podarcis vaucheri. Next base: position 54,567,004 of record NC_138759.1, on the reverse strand, counting down.
TAATCTGAAGCATCTGTAACCCGAGGTACCACTGTACGTGGGAGGATAGAATATACAGGCAGTGACTGATTTGCATGGGGTTTACATTCCAGACCCCCATGCACGTTGCCGGGACCCACATAGAGCTACCCTCCCTCATTCCGCCCCTGCTCCATTCCGCCCCCTTTTGTGACATTTTTAGGTCACTTTGAGGTTCAGCACCATGTGTGTGTGTGTGGCCATGCACATATCGGTTGCATCTAAAATGATTGCTGCCTGTAATTTAAAGCAGCTCATATGTTTGGTATTGCAATCTTGCAAGCATCCTCACGCTTTGGATAACCAGAGGTTTGGATAAACAAAGTATTTTCAAAGCATCACATTGCCATCATTGATTGTTGATAGCTTTGACTGAATATTGGATAGCTTTGATTGAATGTTGGGTAACAGAGCCGTTAACTTACTGGCCCACATCTCTGCCTCAGAGCTTCTTATGCCATATTTACTCCAAAAGTTGTCAATCAACCTTGTGGTTTTCATCACCTGGATGAATGAATTGGCTCCAAGGAAAATGGGGAATGAGAAAACTGCTTAGCATCTGACTGAATTTCAAATTGCCATGTCTGTTACCATTTTCCTATTCGTGGAACTTGACCTGACCAGGAACCTCTCTCATAGGTTTACAGCTGTATTGGATTGAAGCTGAGCAGCTGAATCTTGATATTTTGCAGAGTGTTATCCAACAACAGGCTTCCCCTTTCAGCAACTTCTCTATCAGCACCGAGTCTCCCTATCTGTGACTCTCTTGCGTTAGACAAATGATTATTGCTGGATAAAGGACATGGGCAGTGTGGAAAGCAGTTAGATGGGTGGGGTATAAATAATAAAAAATATA